>NC_056738.1:149043931-149163931 GCF_019279795.1 Protopterus annectens | reverse complement strand
AGGTTTAGGGCAGTGTTCATGGTTTGTTAACATGTCAGCAGTTGAGGGGATTTGGTATTTGCATGGCTCAATCACCTTACTCGGGCTATTCGCAATAGTGTCTCATTACATTTCTGTGGTGGTTATACTTATTATGGATTTAATTTTTTTTTTTCTCAGTTGGTTTGCTGGTTTTCCTCTAGCTTGGTAAGGATGTGGGGAAGTGATGTTGCAGGGCACTGGTGGGAGCAGGGGGGGTCAGGAGGGGTTTATTGTGCTGGATGGCTTCTTTGATAGGACTGGAGTGTTTGTGGGCTTTTAGATGTTGGGGGAGGGGTCTGTGAGTAATGACCATTGTCATGGAGCAGTTAAGCGGCCTTTCTAGTCTGCCTCATAGTTCCTGTTTCCTTGACTGTTTTGGGTGGGAGGTGAGCACACCAGAATGCCAGTGGTTATATTGGTAAAATGAATCCAAAACACAAAAGAAAAATATGGAGCATCTGTCTCAGTCTCTTTCAGTAGGGGGATGACTGGAGGGAGCCACAATAGCCATTTCGTGGGGAGGAGGTTGCTGCCATGCATGTGCAGTGCAATGTATTAAAAAAAAAAAAAGAAAAAAAAAAGCCAATCGCATGTATGGAAGGTTTGTTTCTGCTTTACTTACTGAACCCTGATGGGGGTGGGGGATAGGAGAGAATGTGTGGCATATGAGGGTGGCCATTATGTTTAAAGATGGCTCAGAGAAGTATAATTTAACTTTTATAGGACTGCATTCCTCTGGGTTATTTAGGTAGTAAACGTTGATGTTGAGTTACTGGCACACAGTCTAGTCGGCAGTTCCGCATTCATGATGGGTATAGGGGGCGGGATCTGTATTGGAAGCAGATGCAATCTACACTCAGATCTAGCACAATGTAAACAATGTAACCTGGACCGAAACACCAAAGGCGGAGGTGTGTCCATATTCATTAAGGATATCCACACCTCCAGGATAGTTGCTCAGCATAATGCATCCGAGGTTATCCAAGTGCAACTAACTCTGGGCAAAACTGCAATCCAAATTGTAGCTTGCTACAGATCCCCCACCATGCCCCAGGATTCCCACTCCTCTTTTCTTGATGTACTGGAAAATATTAGGGTTCAACCAAACACCCTAATAAAGGGTGACTTCAACTACCCCACCATTAACTGGAAAAATTACTCATGTACAACTCCTTAGCTCAATGCTTTCTGGAAATCATGAACTCCAATGCCCTGGATCAACTTAGCCACACCCTCACCAGGGGCAACAATATCTTAAACCTAGTCATTACCAACATGAGTGACCGGTGTTCCACACCTGAAGTCAATTCCTCATTGGTCCGATCCGACCATAAGCTAATCACCCTTGATATCCACATCACAACCCCACCCCCCATTAAGGAAACCACGGTAAAACATTTCTCCAAAGCCAACTTCATGCTTCTTAAGACAGAAGTGGTGAACTTCATGACACCCATGCAGATGGACAATACAGTTACAACTGCTGAATCCTACACAAATGCACTCTATAAGCACTTACATGAGTGTATGGATCGTGCTATCCCAAACAGAACCAAGACTCTATCCTCCAAAAAAAGGAAGCCAATCTGGTGGTCCCCTGCCATAAACAAACTGTACAACAGAAGGAAGAAACTGTTGCAAAAGAGAGTAAAATCCCATGAGTGGAGGAGCTCCCTGGTCAGCCTCAGTAAGAAGCTGAGATCCCTTATAAGATCCTCCAAAGCTAGCTATGAAAACAAAATCTCCACTAATTCTAAGGACAACCACAAAGCATTCTATAGCTATGTCAAGAATCTTGATGGCAACACCCAGATTTGCTCTGAGTTACAGCACAAAGGCACAAAAATTACAGAACCAACTGATATTGCCAACATCCTGACAGATAGGTTCAGTGCTAACTTTACCCCCCTCACCCCCTAAAGGGCCCACATCTATACAGAAAGAATGTAGAGTCCCTGTAATCACAACTACGCAGGTAAAAGCTGCACTCTCTAAAGCCAAAAACACAGCATGTCTGGTCTGGACAACATCCCAGGCTGCATTTTACATGAACTTCAGAATGAACTGTCTTCTCACTTAAGCACCATGTTCAATAATAGCCTCACATCAGGCTTTGTGCCCACTGAATGGCACACAGCAACAGTTATCCCACTCCACAAAGGGGGAGCCACCACTGATCCCAGGAACCATCAACCTATTAGCCTGACGAGCCTGGTCTGCAAGGCCATGGAATGTATCATCATGGAACTCATAAACAAAGACATTGGTAACCTCCAAACTCTGGATCCCACCCAGTTTGGGTTTGTGAAAGGCAGATCATGCCTCCTGAACCTGATCAACTTCTTTGAGGCAGTCACCAAAGCTGTAGATGAGGGTAAGGGGGTTCACACAGCCTATCTTGACCTCACCAAGGCTTTCCACACCATTCCCCATTTTGGAATTATAGCTAAACTCACTAAACTAGTTATAAATCCCTACATCACAAGATGGGTTGCCATCTGGCTCACTGACAGGACCCACACTGTAAAAGTTGCAGACTCCAAATCTGACCTCAAAGCAGTGACAAGTGGAGTACCACAGAGTTCCGTCCTGGAACCTCTCCTGTTTGGTATCTACTTCTCTGAAGTACTGTCTAACAGAGAAGGCCTCTGGCTAATGAAGTTCACAGATGACTGCAAACTAGGAGCCATAGTCAAGTCCCCAAATGATGTGGACATCCTACAGAACGTCCCCGCTCAGACAGATGCCTGGTGTCAGAGCCATGACCTCAAGCTCAATGCCAAAGAGTGCAGTGTCATCCCCTTTGGTAAAAACTCTGTACCATGAACTACCACATAGCCAGCAATCTATTTAACACTGAATGTGTGATAAGAGACCTTGGGACCCAGGTGGACAGTAGTCTCTCCTTTGATAGTCACATCACCACAGTAGTCAGGAAGTCCTTCTACGTGGCACACCTCATCATAAAAGGGTTCCCATCCAGGACAAAAGAGGTCATTGTTCCCCTCTACTCGACACTCATTAGACCCATTATAGAGTACAATGCGCCTTTTGGAATGTGCCTTACAAGACATCTGAAGCAGCTGGAAAAGACACAGAAGTACCTCACAAAGAGGATTACTGGCCTCAAACAAATGCCCTACACTGACCCCCTCAAAAAACTCCAGATTTACTGCATAGCATATCGCCTATTCCGAGGTGATCTCTGCCTAACATATAAAGCTATGTCAAACCCAGAGCTGTTGGACATGCTACACCTAAAGAAATCGCAATCCCTCTGATCTACACACTCTAGAGACCTAAACCTTGTCACCACAATAAACAGGGCATGCTGGAGGGATAGATTCCTGTCCTAGAGACTTCCCATACTCTGGAACAGGCTACCCATCTATGTCAAGCAAAGTTCTTCATTAGCACTCTTCAAGAAAAATCTTGATGAGTGGATGGGAAATAGGAAATACACCCCGGGGATCACTTCTGTGTCTCTGCTCGACAGTGGCACAGGAAAATAACTTTCTTGGGTGGTGTAAGCCAGGGAACCTTGTTGATTAGGCTTATGTAGGCCCTTGGGCCGATAGCCTAGTACCTACCAATGAACCTATGAACAAGAGGTAATGAGCATAGTCCAGTTATAACAAATGTGGTGGGAAAATAATGGTTGTACCCAGATGAATTTTATATGAAAGAGGCAGTTTTACCACATAGTGATGAATTTTACACATTGGCACAAGTGTTTACAAGGCTAGCATCCATTAGTGGTGGTAGAGTAGCTGTGGCTGCACCTTGCCATTGGGTTGCTTCTTCTTAAGACAAAGTGACAGTGTTCGCGGGCTATGATGGAAGGAAGTGATGGTTTTCGTGGGCTGGGGTGATACAAGCAACTGGAAGGTTTGTGAGTGTGTGTTAAGCAGCAGTGGTGATGAGGGAAGAGCTTTGACAGCTTACAGGTTGGTAGCTCTGAAATTCAAGCAGTTAACCTTAGAGCATACCTCTTAATTAGAGGTTTCCATAGAATGTCCAGATTTTTGCCTCATATTTTTGTCTGATTCTCATACAGTTGTGGTTCAGGCAAATCACTGAAGGTTAACGTCTGGAAATAATGACAGTCATTTGAGTTTCAGATTTTATACCCTTTAGAAAATTCATGCTAATGCAATATCTCTTATTCTATAAATTTTCTAAGTTAATAACAGCAATATTTACTTGTCCCCATTTCTGAGGCCTTTGTACCCCCACTATTGATGGCTTCATCCAGATTTCTTGCTTTAGGAGGTTGACTTGAGAGGTATGCCATAGCATTAATACAATACCTCTTCGGGTCTGTATGAAGTATGCCAGCATTAAAGGGGGCAGAGTTCTCACTTGTCGCTATTATTAATAGTGGTGGGGATGCCTTAGGACAGCACAGGAGATTGCCTAACCTATTGACCTGGGGTAAACTTATAAAGTATCATGATGATTTTGTATCTACTGATGAAAATTTAAGCCATGGTCTCAGTTGTGAAAGAAATGGGGTCCCTTCACTCAATTCCTGCTGTCTCCAGAGAGTGTACTTGCATGTAATTAAGGGGATACCAGAAAATGAATGAATTGAGCTTGCTTGCAGTACTTTATAACTGTTATTCCTGGAGGGTGATTGCTGTTAGTCTTGGCATAAGCTGTAAAATGCTGGAAAAAAAAACAGCTGGTGGCATGTTATGGCACAGGGACTAGCCTACAGCCTTCCTAAACAGGTTTGTAATCGGTGATATGTTCATCTGTAATAGAGGTGTATTTGGTGATCTTGCTTAGCATGCACAGTGCTGGCAAGCACCATTTAATTAGTAGACTACAGAGATTTTGGCAAATGCTGCATCAGGGAATAGGTGACAGGAAGGGATTGGAGGGTGGGGGTGGGAATGGAACATAAAAGTCTGTGTCAATGACTAGTTATGTTTCTTTTGGAGGTGCTCTGATGCAGTAGTACAGGAACTAATGGAGGAAACTGTGGTAAAGGGCTCCTATTGCTAGCACCCATTTTTTTTCCTGACTGGCATTTGCAGAGGTTGATTGTGGAGAACTTCTGTTCCCATATAACTATTCTTGGTGGCTTGCTGTTGCAGTGTTGGCCAGGCTGTCCTCCCAGTTTAGGATATCTTCAGAGGCTGAAGTGCACCTGCGACTAATGGTGGCTTCCTTGCATGGATGGGCATACCACTTAGCTGTCCGGATTTTCTGTGAAGTTCAGACTTTGATACAGGCTTGTGGTTTTCTGGCTAATCATTGGCAAATCTTTGGCAGTTGAAGCTTGAGATTATTTTATAGTAAAATAGTTACTTGAGGTGGCAGTTCCGATGTGATTGGCTTTAATTCTTGAATAAAGGGCGATATGGATGTCTTGGTCTCTTTTGCAGTCCAGCTTGGGGGAGGGGGGTCACATATATATATATATATATATATATATATATATATATATATATATATATATATATATATATATATATATATATATGGGTCCCCTTCACATGGTCGACAGTTCATTCGATTGACATTTATTTGGTCGACAATTCATATGGTCGACAGGCAGATTTTCCCCCCTCCCCAATGTTGTGCGACCCTGGAGCTGATATATATAGTTAGGGTGTGGCACAGCCCCACATTAGTGTGGAAGCCCCCCACATAAAACTGCTTGTCGATCAAATGAATTGTCGATCAAATAAAAGTCGGTCAAATGAACTGTTGACCATGTGAAGTAGTCCCATATATATATATATATATATATATATATATATATATATATATTTTGTTTTTTTTGGGAACATCCTGGTAGCCATATTATCTGTTCCTCTGTCTAGTGTTAATCCTTTTGACCACTGTGTGTGCTTTCTTTGGCTTTTGCTATAAACTTTTCTATGCCAAGTTTCTTCACCACTATGTTTTCCTTTCTGTCTGTTTAAACATGTTTATATATTTGTTGTAATATGCCTTTTAATGTATAATGCATTTAGATTTCAGATTTGCTGGGCGGTGTTGAATGGTGTTTTAATTGTGGGTCTTTGTTTTCCTATAGTTGTGGGGTTGTCCAGATTTCTTGATTCAGCATATATTGGGGAATGGGCATACTGATTAAAGTGCCTGCCTTAACAAACATAAGGTGCAGGGTTTCACTCACAACAGGGAACGGTTAAGGCTTAATATGGTCACGAAGGTGGTTAGTGTAATATGTGCCCCCTTTGATGGTACTGCACTTCATGCTACAGTGTTCTCAAGTCATTATTATTGCTCGTGGCAGCTCACTGGACCATATTTTACAAAGTGATCGGAATATTGCTGCCAAGTGAGGAGGAAGTAAGTATTAAGCTTGGGGGGGAAAAAAAATCCATGGGCACATTTTGTGGTGGAGGGCCATAGTTTTATTGGTGGAGGTTTTGAGAGTATGTGAAGTGATTACACGTTACTTCTTCGTATATATTTATACTGAGGGCACTAGGGGGTAGGATATCTTCAAATGTGTTTGTATTTCAGAGGATTTACATTTTTCTCTTTCTTTGCAGATGGTGGTGTAATGTTTGGTGTATTATATGTCGGAGTGCTATGTAAGGCAGTCACTTATGATCAGTGCAGAGGTCTTATCAGCTGGTGGCTTGAAGGATGTGGTCTCTTTAGGTGATGCAGGTTGCTACAAAGAGGTTTTCAATAGCTGGAGCTGCAGGGAATGAGGTCACAGGTGCTGGTGTAATTTTACTTACTCATTTCAGTGAGTTTGCATTGTGTGTGGAAGGGATATTTGGTCACTGAGACTGCAGCAGCTTGAATTTGTTACATGAGTAATACATGGCAGGTTTGTAAGGACTTTATTTATTGAATCAAGGAGTTTTGGGGTTAAAAAGTAGGACTATTCATTTCTTACAAGGAAGGTAATGTTTGTGAAGCTACAGTGATGTAGGAAGGGGTAGGTTATTCAGTTTGTATGTTTCAGGTGTGACTTAAGGATAAGTAGATTTTGTGGGAGACTTGCAGGTAAGTGAGTGTTTTGGGCCAAGTTAGCATTTGCTGTTGGATGGAGAGGTGATGCATTAATAGGGAATCTTTAAAGGGGAATTTAAGAGTAAGTGGTAGATTAAGGAGGTTGAGCTCTTGGTAGGTGTATTGAATTGTTCATGGGATTTGCATTGGTACCAGAAGGGGTTAATACGTTGGTGTAATTTACCATTGGGTTGCCTTTAGGCACTTCACTGGAATGTCTCTTGGGGCAGGTGGATAGGATTGGTCATGGGGATTTGCATTTCGTTTACACATTTTATAGAAGGTGTTGGGTTTGGGGGGCATAATTCAGGGGGTGTTTGGTGGATGATAGGATAGAGGGACAACTGGGAATGCTGAGTATTTGGAGTTTCACTCATATATGTGGTGTTCTGAGGATATCAAGTTCAATTTGTTTTCACATGCAGCACCTAATGATCTATTCCAAGATGGACATGGGCGGACACTCTAGGCTGAATTTACAGTTACCCATTAAGTTGTGACTTCAACTCTGAGCTGATAGGAGGTTGTTCGGTATGTACAACTTAAGAGTATGTACGGTTTGATGGAATACTCTAGGTATGTAGGTGGTGTGGGGGATATGTGGGGAAACGGGTTTAGTGTTTTGGGGTGCATTTGGCAGGTGATTACTGGGGAATCAACTTGATTAGACTTTTGGCAGATGGATGGGAAGTTGTGGAGAATTTTACTGATTGACAAAGAAGGCATGTAAGGACCAACTGGGAGGAGTTGGGCTGGTGGATGGTTAGATGGAAGGAAGGAAGGGTAATTGGCATGTTGTATATAAGGGTTGCATCTTAAGTGGGCATAGGAGGTGCAGTTGGAGTGGTTGGGGATTAGGGTTCATTGCCTTTTGTTTAATAGGGAAATGGTATGGCTTGTGGTGGTGGGTTGCTAGAATGCCATGATGGTTGATTAACTGTCTTATTGTTTATAAGGGATAGTTAGTGTGATGGCAGACTTGATAACAACAGTATTTTAAAGATATCTCTTTTGGTTATTTTAAGTGGTGAAATGAGGCTGGGATGTGGCACCATGGTCTGTTATTGCCTCTGTGTGGTTTCAGATAGCAGTGGGTTTAGTGTTGGTTGTCCACTTGGATGGTAATGATTGGAGAGTTATTAGGATTGTTATTGCAATGGCTTTAAAGAGAGATCATTTGGTTATTACTGCATTGGTTGGTAAATGGGGTCGCAATGGGGCATGATGACATGGAACTGACTCTGCATGTTTTTTGTAATGCCCTTGGAATAATTGCAGGGCTGCCATTGGTCATAAGTTAAGGATTATTTAGCTCATGCGCAGTGGTTATGCTAGGTTATGTGGTTATGGCGTGTTATCTCAGCATAGGAGAAGGGTCAGTGTTTTGTTTTCAGCTGTTTAGGTAACTGGTTATTTTATTAGTTATGTGATAGGTTTTAGGAAGTGCTGATTCTGTTCCAGCGTGGTTAGTGGGGACGGGGTACACCGAATGATGTTTGGCCGGATGCCTTAATGGTGGTTGGTTACTGGAAGTTTGTCAAAGAGAGAGGAAGCAGCCTGGTCAGGCTGGTGAGCAGAGAAGAGGGGAAGGCTTGCCTTCTTCTGTTCCCCCTTTGGCATTGGATGATCAATTCAATAAGTTGGGAAAGGAAAGTGAGTGGTTGCACTGCTTGATAAGTAAATAAGCAAGCAGAGGAAGCTGATTATTTGGTTGGAGGTATAATTCAGTAAATGGTAACTGAAGTTGAGTGTAGGAATGAAAGATGTTTGGGAGGAGATGAGGTATGGGTAGGGAGAGGCTTAATGGATTTTAGGCAAGTATAACTGGAGTAGGAGTCACATTTTTGGCATAAACTTGCTATGTGCTCTCCTTCCCCTTTTTATTGGTGGGGAATGTGGTTATTTCCTGTTTGGGTAGGGCAGGGAAGAGGGGCAGGCTTGCTCTCTTCTTTTCCCTCTCTGGTGTTGGATGGTCAATTCAATAAGTTAGGAAAGGAAAGTGATCAGTTGTGCTGCTTGATAAGTAAATAAGCAAGTGGAGGAAGCTGCTTCTTTGGTTGGAGGTATAATTCAATAAATGGTAATGGAAGTGAGTGGTACACTGCTTCATAAGTAAGCAAGTGGAGGTATGGACACTGCTTACTGATCAGGATGAGTGGGGTTATGCTGTCCTGTCCTATGATAATGTTACATGGATGCTATTTCTATCTGTATCATGTTTTGGTGGAAATTAATAAATATTGGTTAACAATTATGTTTATGGAAATTTCAATAAAGGTCATCAAATGTCATTTGGTGTGATGTGTTTCTTGTAGGGGACTGGGACAAAAAAGCATTTACTTTCCCCTGTATATAACATGAAAGGGTAAATCATTGCTATCTGTACTATCATTTTGATTGGGTAGTGGTATAAAGTTTCTGTATGCATCTATCTGGCTCTCAATTAATAGTTTCACTCCTGGGTAGTTCTTATATATACTAAGGTGAAAGGCTATCAAGTAGGATCTGGTCAACTGGAAAATGCTCTGTAAATGAAAATTAGCATAATTTGGAAAGAACAATCACAACGAAAGAATTATGTACAACACACACGACATGAGAGAAAAAAATCAGCAATAGTTTGGGACAAACATTAAAATATATACAATTGTAGGTCATGTACAGCACTTACTTTATTAGGGGGTAATAAAATGTAAAGCCTTCTGAAATAATACATTACTTACTTGTGTATTCCATTGTAGCAATCTCCTGTGGGGAAAGGAAAAGTTGGTTACTAATCCATTAAACCATGATATACAAAACTTATATTTAAATATTTATTATAATCTGCATGTAAATATTGCATATGCCATCTCAGTCATATAGAATAGTTACTGCACAAGTTATGTCTATCACGATTAAAGGCATTCCTTGTAGATGATCTGAACATATATGTTTACTTATAGTGATATATATGTTTTATTTATTTTATTTGTTTTACATTTGATTACCAGGAAAGTCCGACTGGACACAAGTCCATTTTCAGCAGAGGCCTGGGGAAAAAAGCTCCAGTTAACAATACAGTACATAAGAGATAATTTGAGCATACACATATGAGTACATTTTACCATATAGTGAGCAGAACAATTTCTTGTTGTAAGGAATATATACAGTCTATTAAGTTTGAAAAAGTACAAGATTTTTTTTTTGCGTGTACATATGTACTAAGATATGATCAAGATTTTGGTTTGTCATTTTTAAATACCAATTTTAATATGAACTTTGTTTACCAAATAAACACTCACTACCATGCAAATAATTAATCATCTTACTAAATACAACTAAGGTTATGACAACATAAAGATATAAATTTTATTTGGCTCAGTTTGTTATTCAAAAGAGATTGGATTTCTTTGCCAAAATGAGAAGTTTATTTTCAAAGGTATCCCAGTAGACTGAAAACCGAAGCTTAGCAGAATAAAAAAAAAATTCTAAATCTTAAACCAAGTATTATAAGATATGTATATGCATGCAGATTTATATAGTTTATCTTACATTTCTTTTTTATAAGTTATACCATTTTAATGCAGTTTTTTAACATAAACATTTATAGGTAGTCTCTATAGTTAACAGCCAATGTGACAAGATTAGAAAGAAATACAATTAAAGACATGCAGCAGGTGGATTGGACATTCTAAATTGGCCCAAGCTATGAGTGTGTGTGTGTGTGTGAGTGTGTGGTATAGATGAACTACCATGGCAGGGCTAGCCAGCTGGTGATGTAATTCTTGGCTCAAGATGATTATCACTGTTAAAGTGACACCGCAACCCTAGAGGTTGAGGATGGATAAATGGATAAATGGATGGATGGAAATAGTGTGCAAAGAAACAAATAGGGTGATTATTAAATGAAATAATGAATTATTTGGGTAGAAGGAAAGGTACAATGGGGTAAATGGTGGCAAATATTTGATGTCAATATGTAAGCTTTCACAAGCTGTTAGAAATAAAGTTCATGGTATAGATACACATATATCTACGTGTTAAGACCATTCAGCAAGGTATAATTAAAGTTACATGGAACAGTTAAACGTGACAGTTTATTTGAGGAGCTGGATGTTATTGACTAATAAAGATGGATGGATAATGAGAAAAGAGTAGGGTTAAGGAGTGATAGCACAGTACATGGAAGAAGGTCAAGCAAACATTTTCCTAAATGGTCTTGGTACTGTTTTCTGTCCTATTATTTGCTGAGTATATACAAGGCCGAAAACTGTAGCTGCAAATTTGCAGGTCTTATTAGAGAAGGTGATAGCTTAGAAGGTTAATTTCAACATGACTGAAACAGAGTAATATAATGTAGATTTTCCACAGAATGATCAGCACCAATACATGTATGGAACTTATCTTGTAAGAGTTTATATAGCCTGTATATGGTTCTTGCTTTGCTCTGACAAAATTAACCACACTCCTGGTCCATCCATCCATAAACTCATAAACAGATCCATCCATCCATCCATCCATCCATCCATCCATCCATCCATCCATCCATCCATCCATCCATCGATCCATCCGTCCATTCACTCACAACCCCCTTTTTTCCACTTTTACACATGGAGTCAGGGTGTCACTTCAACAGTAACAATCATCTAGAGCCAAGGTTGACACCACCAGGTATCTAGCCCTGCCACAGTAGTTCATCCACACCACACACTCAAATGCACACTCATACCAATGGCCAATTTAGAGTGTCCAATCCACCAATGGCATGTCTTTGGAATGTGAGGAAACAGGAGCTCCTGGAGAAAAAAACACGCAAACAAAGAGAAGGCATGTAGACTTCACACAAAAGGCACCCCAGCCAAAAACTACATTTATGGTCTCAGTAAAACGTGCAAGAATAGGAGTTAAGTCTACCACTATGTTAGTGTAATGTAATAACATTCTTCAAAGTAACACAAATACATATAGCAACAGAGAAAGCCTATTTGGCACACATATTTCTTGGCTTTAAGAAAACGAGAACATTCGTTAAATTGTCAGTGAAAGACATATAATTTTCTGCATCCCTGGTTAGATAAATAAACTTATGAATAAACTTATGAAAGGAAGTCCTTATATGAACCATGAAAGAATAATGGACAAAATGCATCTGAGTAGAAACCAGGAAGTTTAAATGTATGTTAACTATTTCATAAGCTTGAACAGAACTACAAACTACCTGAGAAACAAGCCATCCATCCATCCATCGATCCATCCGTCCATTCACTCACAACCCCCTTTTTTCCACTTTTACACATGGAGTCAGGGTGTCAAGGGAAGATCAGCAAGATTTTATCTGTACTATGCTTCTTTCTACAAGTGTATTTTCAGAAACCTTGGTAAAATTACCAAAGGAATGTGTATGAAGGTGTTAGATACTGAAAGTATAACTATCTTAAATAACTGAATAACTAATAATCTAAACTTCAAAACACCTTCAGCATCAACAAAAACAAAATCTATGTGTATGATTTAGTTGATAGATTTTCTAAGTACAAATACAGCAGCGCTATCTAAAATGAGGCTGGAGTTCAGGACCATCTTAAACTGTATACAGTGTAATCAACATTATCTAAAACCAGATAACCTGTATCTCTGAATTATCTGAATTATGGTCATGTTCTTCAGTAAGACTGAAAACAAAATACAATGTAGCACTTGTGGCATTAAGAATCATGATGAGTTATTTAGTTTATCAAATCCCATTTATCATGTTTAAAGCAGCTGATGACCTTGTTGAACACACTGAAAGAAAGTAAGGCTATTGTTGTTTTGTCTGTCAGAAAAGTTATAAAACATACTTACCAGCTATAATGATATCACTCCAAAACAAAGCAAATGTTACCTGTCTGATTACATTGATTCTGTTCTTATGATTAACATATTTTTATATAGAAAGAGAAGCACAGACCTCTTTCCTATAGGCATTTGTTCATGTTAACCAACATACAGTATATCATTCCCCTTCTCCTACATGTTGTGGCTGCAAGCATTTCTTTGGTGTGAATTTAATTGGAATGGGATTTATCAACTAGATTTAGTTAAATCCAGATTTTGTGAAACATCAGTTAATGTTATGACTAAGATAATGCAAGTGTGTGTGTGTGTGTGTGTGTGTGTGTGTGCGGGGGAGAGGTTAAAGACTTTTTTCCATTACCACCAAGTCTGTGAGATGTTGGCTGATGTGGGTGTGAAAGGGCCTTACCCACCCCCCTTTTTTAGTTATTGGAGCGGTAAACATTATCTATTGTCAGCTATCTTCTTTCATTACCAGTGCAATTTAACTCAGTTTGTGGATTTACCATGAATGTATTTTAATAGATGTTATCCATTCAATACCACCCCTCTCTCAAGAACTGTTTTTTATGGGGGATCTTAATGACTTATCAAGCCACAACTCATCACAGAGTGAAGAGTATGAAGGCATAATTTTTCTGCCCTTTCCCCTTGCTAGGAAACATCAAAGTTAATATATTTTGCTTATGAGAGTTGAGGCACAGCCCCCTTCCCATTTCATCAATGCACAAATGTCTTTACCATTATAAATTTATACTCATTTCAATAAGCTAAAACTTGAATGAGCTATGGTTCACTAAGATGCCAGAAAGTAGAATTTTTATCTTATACTCATTTGTAGCTAATATTTATTTTGCTACTGCCTTTATTTATGTTTCTAGAGCTACACGGCAATAGAATAGCACCTCTGCTGGCTGCATTGCTTGGCATCCTTTGGGGTATTCAGACAAAAAAGGCTATACTGTACTCAATGAGCATGCTTCATAACATAGTATTAGCTGTTAACAGTGTGTACCAACTTGTTTAACCATTTAATATTCACGGTAATACACATTCTTTTTTGTGATAAGGAGTGGCAACTAAAATCTAGTTTTTAGTAGAGGAAAATATTTAGATCAATAATGTACATTTTTGAAAGCTTTATTTGATTTTTACAAAAATAGGAAAAAAGTGAAGACAATTGTTTAATTTTATCTTATTAAAAATTATTTTGGGGTAAAGGGTTTACAAAACAGAAAACCTACTCCAAGAGGTGAACATCCAGCTTGAATGACCAAAGCAAGCTTATCAGTAAAAAAAGATAACACTGCAATACATCCAAACAATGATCATAAAAAAAATTACAGTGCAGAAACCAAACATCTGCCAATGGCAATTATTAGCTTCCATAGCACATGAAATGGAGCATTAATGATTTAAGTTGTGAGGTCAGTCTATTTTCAAGTTTAGTAAATTCACAACAAGAAAAAGTGATCAATGCAAGATGTCTTCACACTCATTTAAAATGAATTAGATACAGGCCGAAAATGTTTGCTTAGCTGTAGGCCATTACATTTAGTTTAATACTGCCAAAGGATTATCTAACTTCCATGGCTGAATTTACAGTACATTAGACACAGTGTTAATACTGCCATGAACTGCCCTTGTTTGAGCATATCAGATTAATACTCCTACATGCTGCTGTAATTTGCATGATTGAAAATAAGTGGATGAAGTCTAATAATACAATGGGATGCCCTGATTTGTATGGCTGCATTCAGAAAGCATTGCATTTAGTTTAATGCTCTCAGGAGATACACTACTTTATGCAGCGTTTTCTAATAGAGTAGTGCCTGAAAGTAAGTTTAATAACTAAAGAAAAAGTAAATAAGTCATACTGAAAAAAACTAGTAAAGAAATCAGGGATGACCAGGTTCTAGGGGCATAGAAAAAGCAACAGTATGTTAATTGGAAAATGTTTGTACGCAATGATTTTTTTTTTTTATTCAATAGGCTGATTTACTTTACAGAGCTGAAAAGAAAAAAAAGTATATAAAGAACGCTGCATACTGCTTAATAATGCCATAGGATGTTGTAGTCTGCATAGCCAAAATCAAATTACACTGAACAGAGTTTAAAACTGCTGCAGGATGCTGTAGATTGCTCTATGGTGCTCAAGCAAATTCAGTAGCTTTATATTTTGATGAAACACTAGATTTAAGCAAAAAAAAAAAAAAAAAAAAAAAAAAGCAAATAACAAGCCTCACAGCCTCTGCCAACAGAGAGGTGGACACAGAAGAATCAACTAGTCAGGAACCCACACCTGATTCATCATATCGCCTGAACTAGTTAAGGGTCTTGGGGTAAAAGGAATGCATCTTCTTAATGTTATAAACTGAAAAAAGGGAGATAGTGCATAGAAAAATACAAACATGTAACTAGAAGAGGTAGATTGCCTTGCAGTCCTGGGGCCCAGGAAAATATGATAATGCAACTAGAAGAGGTGGACTGTCCTGGAGTCCTGGGGCCCATAGGATCCATTCTTCATTAGACTGCAAATGAAGGGGATCCACAAGTTCTTCCACTGAACTTCCATTTAAAGTGTGAGGAAGGTAAAAAAATGGAATCCCTGCTAATACCATAAACTAACTGAGTTACATAATTCCCCAAAATGGCTCTTAAAATATATACTATTAAAGGAAGGGTGCTGCAGATTGTTGTTATAGCTCCCTGAACCAGTGCCCGCCAAATCTATAAAGTCTCAAAATAGCATAAAATAACCAGCTGCTTTAAATAATACATCATTATGCATGCAGTGAAAAGTATTTATCCTCTAGGATTGTAAGCTCATGAAAACCTTACACCAGAGACTCAATTTCAGTTTTGTAGCTGTAGAACACCTTTCTCTAAAATAAACAATGCAGACTGGAATCAACTTCCTTCCTTCATCAGGAATGACCCAACTTTCCTTTGTTTTCTACAACATTTCTGAATTATCTTATTAAACAGTACAAATATAACTATAAAAGGAGCAATGGATTACTCACCCAGGTAAGAGATGGTAGAATGTCCCAGAAGGAATTGTCTTTTGGATTCACTCAACAAGATTTAGTAACTGGATTTATCTTCACTGAAGCTGTAAAACTGTAGTTAGCTTATACTTTCATTAGCTTTTAGTTGTTCTGGACTTAGAATTTTAACGAATGTTAACAATTTCCCTAATTAAAGTCATGTTTTACATTTTGTCTTAGTTAATTAATTTTCATTGTACTCTGAACTATTCTAACTGATTCAGAGACATCTGTTTTATGAGACAGAAAGTTACATTTTTATGTAAACTTTCACTATTTTGTTGGGCGTTAGCACAGAGGACTAAAACTCCAAATTGTTAATGAGCTGCTTTCTGTGGCAAGGGTTGAGGGATTGAATTTTTCCACCTTAATTAACCACCCCATGTGAAACTGAGCAAGTCATTTAACCAGATAGTGCTTTACAGCAAATGGGAATTTGTGCTAGGATCTTTAATGGTCTCCAGGACTGCATGCCTAGTAACTAATAACCTTTGAGTAGGGAGTTTGGCATAATGTTTAAGGTGTTTACCTTACAGACACAAATTGCAGGGTTTGAATCTCACATGCGGTAATTGGCTAGGCTGAAAATGTTCTAAGGGCAGCTAGCTTAGTAGTAATCCATGACCCATGCTTGCTTGCTATGACCGAACATTCATTGATTGCATTTTAATATTAGTCAGTCTTTCAATGTTTATATTCTGTGAACTTGTTATATCTTTAATAACTTGCAATCTTCTGTACTTAAGTATCTTCTGCACTGTAATTATAAACTCTCAGCGGAGGAAACTAAATGCATTACATAACCAGTCATGTTGAACATTTATCAAGCTACCAGTTTTTTGGTCCACTGGTGGTCTGAAAGTAAGGAAATAATTCTGTCTTGAGCTGTTCTTGTAGCCCTCTAACCTAGATGCCGTTAATGTTTTCAGCAGAATACTGACCTGAAATTCTTTCTCAATCAGTTGGTCATCTGCATCACTATGCAGCCCTCTAAGTCAACAGTATGTGGGCCATTTCTTGGAGCAGCAGTTTTGAATTGCTGATCTTTTAAAGTGCTGAAGGGTAGAACTTGATGATTTTAAATCCTAGGGCATTTACCCCACCAGCTACATCTATGATGGTGACTTTGTAGTTGATAATCAGAGAAAGTTCCTTAGAAAGCTTGTGTGTTATGACCATATGATCTGAATCACCCTGATGTACTCTATAAAAAAGACAGGATCTTTCCATGAACCTAGCTTAACAGATTCCTGCGTTAGTGTCATCAGGTTCTCACAATGTTTGGTTCTTTAATGCCAAACCTGCTCAATGTTTAGATTACATATTATATTTTTAGGCAAGGTTCAAATGACAAATTCACCACCATAACAAGAACAGGCAAGCAAAAACTGAGAGTAATGCTATTCAATGCTAGAAGTCTAAATCTCAAAATGCACTCACTCGAGGCACTCCTTAAAATAGAGAACACCGATATCTGTGCAGTGGCTCAGACCTGGTTCAAGGCTCCAGAGAGCACCCCTGCACTACCAGGCTATATCTCATACCACACTTTTTGGCCATGTAACCTGGACCGGAACACCAAAGGTGGAGGTGTGTCCATATTCATTAAGGATATCCACACCTCCAGGCTAGTTGCTCAGCATAATACATCCAAGGTTATCCAAGTGCAACTAACTCTGGGCAAAACTGCAGTCCAAATTGTAGCTTGCTACAGATTCCCCACCATGCCCCAGGATTCCTACTCCTCTTTTCTTGATATACTGGAAAATATTAGGGTTCAACCAAACACCCTAATAATGGGCGATTTCAACTACCCCACCATTTACTGGGAAAACTACTCATGTACCAACTCCTTCGCTCAATGCTTACTGGAATTAATAAATTCCAATACCCTGGCTCAACTTATCCACACCCCACCAGGGGCAACAATATCCTAGACCTAGTCATTACCAACATGAGTGACTGGTATTCCACACCTGAAGTCAACTCCTCATTGGCCCGATCCAACCATAAGCTAATCACCCTAGATATCTACATCCTGCCCCCACCCCCATTAAGGAAACCATGGTAAAAAAGTTCTCCAAGGCCAACTTCATGCTTCTTAAGGCAGAAGTGGTGAACTTCATGACACCCATGCAGGTAGACAATAGAGTTATGACTGCTGAATCCTACACAAATGCACTCTATAAGTACTTACACGAGTGCATGGATCGTGCTATCCCATAGAGAACCAAGAAACTATCCTCCAAAAAAGGAAGCCAATCTGATGGTCTCCTGCCATAAACAAAGTGTACAACAGGAGGAAGAAAATGTTGCAAAAGAGAGTAAAATCCCATGAGTGGAGGAGCTCCCTGGTCATCCTCAGTAAGAAGCTGAGATCCTTTATAAGATCCTCCAAAGCTAGCTATGAAAACAAAATCACCACTGATTCTAAGGGCAACCACAAAGCATTCTATAGCTATGTCAAGAATCTCAATGGCAACACCCAGATCTGCTCTGAGTTCCAGCACAATGGCATGTAAATTATAGAACCAATTGATATTGCCAACATCCTGGCAGATAGGTTCAATGCTAACTTTACCCCCCCCCCTCACCCACACCCCCTAAAGGGCCCATATCTATGCAGAAAGAAAGCAGAGTCCCTGTAATCGCAACTATGCAGGTAAAAGCTGCACTCTCTAAAGCCAAAAAACACAGCATACATGGGACCGGACAACATCCCAGGCTGTGTTTTACACAAACTTCAGAACAAACTGGCTCCCCACCTAAGCACCAAGTTCAGTCATAGCCTCACATCAGGCTTTGTGCCCACTGAATGGTGCACAGCAGCAGTTATCCCACTCCACAAAGGGGGAGCCACCACTGATCCCAGTAACTATCACCCTATTAGCCTGAGGAGCCTGGTCTGTAAGACCATGGAACATATCATCATGGAACTCATAAACAAAGAAATTGGTAACCTCCCAGTTCAGGTTTGTGAAAGGCAGATCATGCCTCCTGAACCTGATTGAGTTTTTTGAGGCAGCCACCAAAGCCATAGATGAGGGTAAGGTGGTTCACACAGCCTATCTTGACCTCTCCAAGGCTTTTGACACCATCCCTCATTCTGGAATTATAGCCAAACTCACTGAACTAGGTATAAATCCCTACATCACAAGATAGGTTGCCAACTGGCTCACTGACAAAACCCACACTGTAAAAGTTGCAGACTCCAAATCTAACTTTAAACCAGTGACAAGTGGAGTACCACAGGGTTCAGTCCTGGGACCTCTCCTGTTTGGTATCTACTTCTCTGAAGTACAGGCTAACATAGAAGGCCTCTGGCTAATGAAGTTCACAGATGACTGCAAACTAGGAGCCATAGTCAAGTCCCCAAATGATGTGAACATCCTATAGAAGGGCCTCACTGAGACAGATGCCTGGTGTCAGAGCCATGGCTTCAAGCTCAATACCAAAAAGTGCATTGTCATCCCCTTTGGTAAAAACTGTGTACCCATGAACTACCAAATAGGTAGCAGTCTACTTAACACTGAATGTGTGATAAGAGAACCTGGGACCCAGGTGGACAGTAGTCTCTCCTTTGATAATCACATCGCCGCAGTTGTCCGGAAGTCCTTCTATGTGGCACACCTCATCACAAAAAGGTTCTCATCCAGGAAAAATGAGGTCATTGTTACCATCTACTTGACACTCTTTAGACCCATTATAGAGTACAACACCCCTTTTGGAATGTACTTCACAAGACATCTGCAGCATCTGGAAAGGCCACAGAAGTACCTCACAAAGAGGATTACTGGCCTCAAAGAGATGCCCTACACTGACCGTCTCAAAAAACTCCAGCTTTACTCCGTAGCATATTGCCTACTCCAAGGTGATCTCTGCCTAACATATAAAGCTATGTCAAACCCAAAGCTGTTGGACATGCTACACCTAAAGAAATCCCAATCCTTCCGAGCTACATGCTCTAGGGACCTAAACCTTGTTACCAAAATAAACAAGACATGCTGGAGGGATAGATTCCTGTCCCAGAGACTTCCCATACTCTAGAACAAGCTACCCATCTATGTCAAGCAATGCTTCTAATTAGCACTCTTCAAAAGAAATCTTGATGAGTGGATGGGAAATAGGAAATACACCCCAGGGATCATGTCTGTGGCTTTGCTCGACAGTGGCACAGGAAAATAACTTTCTTGGGTGGCATAAGCCAGGGAACCTTGTTGGCTAGGCTTACTTAGGCCCTTGGGCCGATAGCCTAGTACCTACCTATGAACCTATATTATAGCTGGCCATGTCCTAAATATTGGTATAGCCTATAGATATAATGCATGACCACAGCATCTTAGCAACAGGATACATTTTTTAAATTTAAACTTTGTAAATTTTCATCATACAACATGCATCAGCAATTAGACATTAGTGTACCATTTCATAACTTTACTGTCATTTTCTGGCTAAAAAGCACTGGGTACACCACCAAGCCATTGGTGAAGCCAGAGCACATTTCTGCTGCACTGCTCATACTGAAGCATACATTCCTGACTACAACCCAGGTAACCTGGGTTCGATTAGTGGCTTGTGAACTTTTCAGTATGAAATGGGAGAATGGGCATGCTTATCCATGGGTGGAGGGCTTGGGTTACAGCCAGTCTTAGCTGCCATTCTCAGACATGCTCTTTCCTGGAGGGCAAGGGGCCATGCCATTTGGGTGGAGGCTTCTACAGGGCCAATGAGGGCATGCCTACCTAACCTGACAGTGCTATCCCTTGATGCAGCATGCATGCATGTAAACACAATATGAGGTGTTAGAAGGCCATAGGTGGCTTCTGCAATGATACTGGTACTCACATTCATACCCATGTGGAGGGGTTAGGGCCATTCACCAAAAATATCTCTAATTTCTATGATGCCAGTCAGTGCTCCAAGCTGCTTGAAACTTTTCTGGAATATGGCCTCTCCAAGTGGCTCATGTCCTATCAAATCTGTAAGCAGGATCCCTATATGTGTAGAGAAAAAAAAATGGAATCAAGTCTGACTGGAGATTGTTTAATTGCTGGCAGGCAAGGGGGTGGGGGGTGGGGGTACAAGGGAAAAAAAGGCCACATTTCTGCTAAAAGAGGGGGAACAGTTTCAGCACTATTTGACATAGCCCAAACACAAAGGGAGACAATAACTAAAGCTGAAAAATGTTTGTCTTTTGTCAGAGCAATCACAGTTAAGGACTCTTCTTGGTCACAGGAAGCACAGGAATCATAGCAAATAAAAGGTTATTAGAACCAAGACCAAGTGTGTCTTGTTAATAACCAGCCTCAGGCTCTACTTACCTTTTCAAGGAGAGCAACACTCATAAGTCCAAGAGTATACTTTAGGGTATTGAATGCCCATCCATTTTTCTAAGCTCTATTTGAAGACATGCAAGGAACACACTAACATAGTTAAACACTTAACATGTGCAAAGAAGCTTTTTATCATTTTTGTTGTTGAGTTCTTCTCATGATGTAAAGAAAACATTCTGATTCAAAAATATGCAACTTTTACATTAACTACATCAGAGGAACTATATTTATCATGATTAAAAACCTTGCACTTGCATTTCCTGTGTGCTAAGTGGCTGTCCAATTACCTCCTAATTATTTGTCACCCGCTCCTGCCTTTTGATGATGCAATAATGTAAACAAACACATTGTAGTAGATAGGCATAGTTTATGTAATCAGTGACAGATTTCACCCTATAAAGTGACACAGAATGCAACACAATCAGTCGATCAGTCTGTCACTCAGAAAGTCAGATGACTCAGATGATAAATTAATAAATAAATGCCTGTATGTTCGTGGGCCTTGTAACTTTTCCACCCTCATTCCTCACCAAACCACCATCGCATTACTTTTAAATGCATGCCCATGTCTCACTTTCATATACATGAATTAGTCTTAAAGGCATAAAAGGCTAATGCAATAACTCTACATTTACTCTTTAATGGAGCATTTGTATTAGTAACACACACACACACACACACACACACACACACACACACACACACACACACACACACACACACAGACACACTCACACACATACATACATCAATAACCAGTCATCTGTGAGGTTATTGTTAAAACACATATTTGTCCCTTATCAATATGCAAGTATTACTGGACAAAACTGGCATTATAACACAACCAATCACAGCTCATAATGAAGATGTGCATACTCTTAAACTATTAATTTTAATATTAGGGCAGGTTTTATCAAACAGCAAAGCAGCATTCAAGTAACGGTAGATTCTACAAGCAAACCGAGCCAGAAATGTCAAGATAAAAAAAAAAAAAAACATTTTTGTCTCAAAGATCACATTAATTTATTAAGAAATACTACATTCCACCTTAGTAATATGTTATCCTTAATACTGTCTCTGCCACTAAGACCTTACATCTTACCTTACAAAAAACTTTTTTTTTAACAGTACTGCACAAGAAATCTCCAACACAAACTACAAACAAAAATGAACATGCACACCATTAAAGTTATCTGCCTTTACTCTAACCCTAACACAAACACTTACACACTCTAATCCTAACCCCCTTACCTAGACTTAATTTAACCATAGCCTGTAAATACTCTCTCTCCCACACACAGGCACACAAACACACTCTTAAGTCTAATGCCAAAGTTTCAGCAATACAATAGAAACACATTTTTCTGCCGCTCAGTAACTAGATCCCATTGATAACTACCACTATCAAAAAGCTAAGCACTTGATCATCAGAGCATTCCACCATCACAACATTTTTGAATATATAGATATTCAAACACTTAAGGCAGACTCATATACCAGTCAACATACATGAAGTTGCTTTATGGGTGTTTTGAAGAACTGGAAAGCACCCATATTAATAATAATAATAATAATAATAATAATAATAATAATAATATAGTGTACTTTAAATAATCTAAACCTACAACTGTTGACTTTGCTAATGTTGACACACACACACACACACACACACACACACACACACAAAAATGAGATATTATTGCTCATGGCCTGAGACAAGACCTCTAAACATGCAACAATAACAGTGTGTGTTTTTTTTTCAAGTTGGCAAACCACCATGTGGCCCCATGCCACCTGCTGAGATCTTATAATACCAAGGGATTGTGGGATCTCACACACCTGTCAATAATCAGTTTTAAGAAAAATAAGTTTGTCAACAAAACAGAAGTTGACTAAAAATACTTTTGAATAAAGTAAGAGCTACTATGCACACACACACACTCACACACACACACATACATGTCCATAACTATATACATCTATCTATAAATATATAAATATATAAATATAATATATATATAATAGATCTATTATATAGATATATCTATACATGTATATATATATCTATATATATATATATATATATATATATATATATATATATATATATATATAGATCCCTATCGTATGATAGAAACCTCATTTAACTGAAACTCATTTGACTGAGACCATAAGACTGAAATTTCAAAAAATTTCAAAACACTGAAAAGTCAATTGACTGAAACCCATAAGATTGAAACCCATAATACTCAATTTCATCATGCTAGATTTTAAACTGGACCATATAAAACCAGACTAGGTGGGGAGCTATGCTCCCCTCACCCCCCTAACTATATATACTAACTCCAGGATTGCACTACAGTGGGGAAAGGGCATAGTAGTGGCAGCATGTAGACTACTGTAAGGTACAGGAAAGGTATATGCCCTTTTCCCTACTGTAGTGCAATCCTGGAGTTAGTATATATAGTTAGGAGGGGTGTGGCAGGGCACAGACCCCCAAATTGGAGGTGTGGGGGGCATAGTCCCCCACCTAGTCTGGTTTTATATGTTCCAGTTTACAATTTAGTATGTTGAAATTCAGTATTATGGGTTTCAGTCTTATGGGTTTCAGTCAAGTGACTTTTCAGTCTTTTATTTTTGTTCAAATATTTTTATTGAAAGAGTTTTTTACAAACAATAGTTAATGGATTTTGTAAATCAAATATTAAGTAACTATTTACAAATGTACATAGGCCTCAAGTCAGTTGTATATAAGAAGTACAAATCATTATTGCATATACAGACGCTATACATTATTAAACAAACAGTTGGACAAATAAATGATGATTCCTTGCAACTTCTCTTCTTATGTAGGTTAATTTGTGACCATCTTGAGTTTCTCAATTAGGGAGAAAACCTTCTCCCAAGGATTGTTGGTTAATTTCCTAGGAAAGATTCTCATTTTCTTAACTTTGATTTCTAACAAAGCTACCTCTTTCAATAGAGTTAGAAAATCCTCGAAAGTTGGACTGATAGTTGAGTTCCATTTCCTTGTGATACATTTTTTTGATACTGCCGTTATAGTTCAATGAAGATACCGGTCTTTCCTTTTCATTGCAGTGGCTTCATATATATTCAGGAGAATTAATAACTTTGACAAAATAAAAGAATCAGTATAAATGGCTTACAAAAATTCACCAATATCTTCCCAAAATTTATTTATATAAGAACATTCATACATAATATGAGACCAATCTGCATTACATTTTAATGAACACCTCCAACATAATGTTTCATTCATGTTATTAAATTTAGCTATTTTACTTGGAGTGTAAAAGGCTCTGTGATGGAGCTTCCATGCAAAGATTTTCCAACATTGTATATTTGAGGTTAACTTTATAGAATGTAATATATCTTTTTTGGTCTCATTTGATAACAATAATGTATGATCTTTAGTGATGAAATTCCAAAATTTCTGATTAGCTTTTGTTTTATAGTTGATGCTAATTTTATATAAGTTTGAAATTAAATTTGTCCAATTAAAGTCTCCATATATTATTCCATATAAATGAAATATAAATTTGGGTATGGAACTAAATGAGGAATTATCTATTGTTCTACTTAAATTTTTTGCATAAGCTATTAGTGTATTGAGAGCAAGCCAGTCAGTGCTTGATAAATTAAATGTGTTAATTAATTGATTCATATCTGAGACTATTAGATTTTCAATACATTGATACCAACATATGAAGTTGTTTCTCTTCCATGAGTTAAGGGTATCTTTAGGAATGTTGTTGAAAATTTTTTTTGTAATTTTAAATGGAGTTAATAATTGGAACCATAATTATATATCAACGTTATTATTTACAAAACTCCGAAAAGTATTGTAAATTTAATTTATATAATTTAGATTAGTAGGTTTGGTGCATTTGTATTGCAAGTTAACACAAATAAAGCACCAGAGCTTATTATTCTGATCATTTAGTTGTATATTTTTTGCTAATTTACATTCCTCTTGAAAAATAACAGTATGTAATGTTTTCCATGCTGAGGAAAATTTTGGATCTATCCAATTTACTATCGTTTTGAAAATGGATGCTTTGATATAAGTTTCTAAATCAGGAAAGTTAATACCTCCCATCTCCCAGGGCCTAATATGGTTCAGATAAGCTATTCTGTTTTTTGGGGGTACCAAAGGAAACTTATAATGATTCTATTTAAATCTTTTAAGATTTTTTTTGCTATGAATTATAGGGATAGCTTGTGTAATGTAGTTTACCTTTGGGAGAATGACCATTTTTATTAACTGTAATCTATCCTCAAAGGTTAAATACAGCTTATTCCATTTTCCTATTGATAATTTTAGGGTATTCAGAATATTGTTGTAATTTGTAGATAAAGTTAGTTCACATAAAACAATCCCTAAATAATCTAAAGAGGAAACTTGTTTACCAATTATTTGATTTATGTTAGTATTTGATTTATTTTTATTATTTAATAGTATGTGATTCAATTTATAAGTGTTAATTTTTAGACCTGAGATCTGATGAAATTTCTCAGCAATAGAGTTTAATTCACATAGAGACTCATCTGAGTTTGACAAGGTAAGTAAAATATCATCAGCAAATAACATTATTTTGTAGTTAAATTTATTAGAAATGTTAATGCCTTTAATTTTGGGATTTGAATGAATCTCAGAGGAAAAAAGTTCAATTGCTAGGGCAAATAATATTGGAGACATGGGGCATCCTTGTTTGGTGCCCTTAGTAAATTTAATTGCTTCTGATGTGAATGGACCTAATTTTACATATGCCAGGTTGTCTCTCTATATATATTCTTTATTAGAGTGACGAATTGTGTAGGAAAATTATAGATTTGTAAAATTTTGAATAGGTAATTCCAATTTAATAAATCAAATGCTTTTTCAATATCTAATGTGACTATTAGTGCTTCAGCTTTGTCTTTATTTAAAATATCTATAGTGGTTAAGATTCTATGTATGTTATCATGGGTGTGTCTGTTGTAAATAAACCCTGTTTGGTCATCACTAATGACTTTAGTTAGAAATTCTTTGATCCTATTGACCAGAATAGACATAAGAATTTTGTAGTCATTATTAAGGAGTGAAATAGGTCTATATGAGCTACATGAAGTGGGATTTCTATTTTCCTTTAAAATAGGTGTAATCAATGAGTATCTCCATGATGGTGGAATTGTGCCTTGTGAATATATTTTGTTTAGTGCCTTTTGTAGTATTGTTATGACAAATGATGGGAATAGCTTATACATGTCCATAATGGTTCCATCTATGCCTGGGGCTTTGTTATTTTTACCTCTTTTAATTTTCTCATTAATTTCTTCTATCGTAATTTGTTTTTGACTATTCATGTTTATGCTTTCTGGTATTTTATTTAAATTTAAGTTATCTAGGCATATGTTTGTATAGTTATGAACTGGGTCATTATTGTTATAATGTTTTTGCGAAATAAAATTTAAAAGCATCCGAACATTTTTCTTCTTATCCCCTACATGAATTATGTTTGTATTATTATTTGCATTGGAAGATCTTTTTAATCTCATAGCTAAATTATGCATATATTTGGGAGAGACTGAATAAGAATTTAATTTAAATTTTTCTAAGGCCAAATTGGTTTTATGCAATAAGATATAATTATATTTTTTATTTAATTTTTCAATCTCCATTTTTTTTACAACAGGTTCTTCTAAAACCTTTAGGTCAGTTTCTATGATTTGTTTTTGAATGTCAGTTAGCTCTGATTCCCATTCCTTCACTTTATTATTACACCAAGAAATAATTTTGCCATAAAGATATGTCTTTAGAGAATCCCATAAAATAACTATATTTATGTCACTAGTATAGTTTGTATCCAAGAAATATTTTATTTTCAAATCTAACCATGGCTTAAACTCTTTTAATTTAGTAAAATATGCTGAAATTCTCTTGGTGATTATCAATCTTTTGAAATCCATTTGAATTCTAAGAATAAGCAAGTTATGGTCAGACAGGGGACAGGGGATTGTAGAAGAATGCAATATTTTCATTTTTAAATCATGAGATACATATATTTTATCAATTCTTATTTGGGTGTTAAATCTATAGTCACTATGGGAGAATAGCAATAAACTTTCATTCTTAAGACTAAATGAGTCTAATAACTGCAAGTTATCTATCTAATTTTTAAGAGTTCTCCATTTAGATGTGATACAAAAAGGTCTTTTGTTGGTAGTCTCCTACCTATCTAAGATACAGTTAAAATCACCTCCCAAAATTAAGTTACCTTTAGATGTTTTGTTAATAAGTTATGTGTGTTTTTTAATAGTTCCTATACCTATACCCAGAAACCAATACAAGCTCACCAATGTCCAGATTCTATTACTATATCTTACTATTACTATTGATAAAAGGCCCTCTTTGTCTTCATAGTTAAATAAAACTTGTGGATTAATAATATTTTTCTTCCATAGTATTAATACCCCCTGTTTTTTTTACTATATGATGAATTAGATAGCTTTAGGAAGTCACTTGGGTTCCAAGTGAAATTATCATTAGCTTTAAAGTGAGTTTCCTGTAGAAAAAACACTTGTGCTTTATTTATTTTTAGGTATTTAAGTAAGTTAGATCTTTTCCTAGGATTATTTAAACCATTTACATTTAATGAGAGTAATACTGTGTCCATCTCATTAATTTGTACTTAAAGAGTTTTGATTGAAATGATGACTGTATATTTTGTCATTTATTTGTTGTATAATCTCCATATATGTGTTGAATTCAGTGGTGAGGCTGTTACTTCCTTTTAAACTATATAAAATAAAAATTGAATGAGGCCAGAAAAAAAATCAACAAATGTATAATAGTAGACCTTATACATGCATATAAACAAATATTTAAAATAATCATTTAACAAACATAGAATGTTTAACATTCCCAATCTGAGTGAACTAAGAAGCTCAGACAGATTAACCTTCGTTGCGGAAATTGAACCAAACATTAATGAAATTAGAGGCTCCTTTGCATATTATTCTGGAGGTTGCAATTGATCAAGTCAAACATATGTGATTAATTCAATCAAAGTTATTTAGAGATGTGCTTGCTGTAGAATAACCTGGTGTAGATTTCAAGCATTTAAGTTTTATCATTTATTACATCATGTGTGTTGATTCAGGTATAATTCCTTTTTAATAAAGTATTTATATAACATAAGTAAATTATCATGTAATGTGTTCGATAATACATTTCCTTTCCATCTTATATGGGTATCTATATAATGACCAGTTCATTTCGTAACTGCCTTATAGAGCATACTTTAGTCAGTGTTGTACAATTTGTTTATACTAGTAACAATTTAAAACTCAGAGAATTAAACAATTCTAACACCTGTCATCGCTGTTATGGATTAGTTTATATTTGTGAACTACAAGTTCTGCATATGTATGAATTCCAAAGCATAGACAGTGCTGCTCAGGGCTATGCTATACAACAATTAAACATGCAGAGCTCTATATCATGTTTGTTACGTAACCTTAAATTTCAATAGAAAGTTCATTTGTTATTAAATTACTAATAGCCTTAAAAATTCTATTGCATGTATTGAGCACAGTCTTAAATTTCTATTTTACGTTCGTATAATATCAATTCTAAGAAACAAATCAATTTAAAATTGCATTTCAATGACAAAACATTAATAGTAGCTGTAAGTTAGATAATGACAATGATAAACAGATGAAATATTCATTTAGCTAGTTTCATAGTGTGAGTGCCCTTACAACCATTCATGTTTCAGCAGAAAAATTCCATTAATAATGTATTCTTGTAGGTTAGACATGCTTGTCTGAAATAATAACATTTTGCAAGTTATTCGCTGTTTGCACTCTATGTCTATTATAATAAACTATAGTTCAATACAATAAATATGAGATTTCTCTTATTGCAAGCTTGTAAAGACCCAGTATCAGATTATGTCTTACATATTCTTTCCTCATCTAGTCAAGTAACTGTTTCTAAGTATACCAAAACATCCTTTGATACTTCGTTGAATATGGTGACATGCATACTTCTTAAGTCATTTCTCTTCTTTATTTATTTATTAACTAAATAATGCAGATTCATGGAGAACTTCAAAGTATCTAACCATGGGTCTAATGCTGAATATTCCACTTTTATCTGTATAAATGCATTCCTTTATTTTTGTTTTATAATATCTAACAATAACCTATAATATATTCATGCCTCGTAATACCTTCTTTCCATCCCTTCTTTCATACAGTATATATATTAAGTAGTTATCCTATTTACAGAAGTACTGTCACTTTAAGGCCATAAGGAACCATAATGTGATTACACACTAGAATTGTATGGTTGTGCCAACATCATCTCCGGTAGTAAGATAATCCAGACTTCAGTACTTTATGTTTACTTTTTTACTGACTATAAAATTATTTGACAACTAAACAAAGAAATGATTTGCTAATACAACACTTGTGTTAAAGGTATTTACTCACATATCTTTAAGATGGAAGGTAGCTGTACAAACAAACACTTTGTGATGACTTCAAACTATGTTCCTAATACGTATATTAACTTAGAAAGTATAATGACTTAACATTGATATATTGTATTGTGTTTATTGTGTTTTGGCACTTTACTTTATCAAACGAGCATTCTGCCTTTACGATAGTGCACATAGTACACTAAGGGAGCTCGCGGACTAAGCAATGAAGCGTCCCTAAGTGTCTCATGTAACAAAAGCTTCTCTTCACTTTTTTGTGAGAAGCAGAACCTTTAAGTGAAATCTATAACAATATTTGACAAATAATTCAACAGGATCTATTCATTATCTAGGTTGAATTAATTCATGTTTCATTGCAAATGATTCAAATGTGTCAAACATATTTAAAACTTGCATGCCAATAACGATCCTTTCCTATTAGATTTAAACACTTTTGTACAGTCAATATTTGTAGTACGTTACATTAATATTAAATATTTCCTCTCCAACCCTCATTTTTATACTTCACCATCACAGAATAAAGCAATCATTAAGTCTGTTGTATGTGAATGGAGTATTCATATTACTGACATATATTTTGTGAGTAGCTTGAAATATAAGCAGACAAATATATATTTGTTACCTTTAGCCTGAATTTTTAGTTTTAGTTGATTATTTGAGAGAAGCAGTAGAAGGAATACTTTCTGAGTCAGTTCTTTGCTTTTTTTTTCTTTACATCAATCCAATTATTTTTTTCAGGGGATCTTTTTAATGTTATAGTAAGAGACCAGTCCATTTCTTCTGGAACTGTGACCAAATTATTGTTCTTTATGAAAGTTATTGCTTCTTCGATGTCAGTAAATGTCCTTGTTTCATTTGAAGTGAAAATCCTTATTTTTGCAGGATATATTAGTTGTGCTTTTATTTTATTTTGTTTGAGTAACTTTACCAGTGGCCAGGCTTTCTTTCTCATTTCTAAGACTCTGGAGGAAAAGTCATTGTCAAATCTAATTAGATTTTGCTTATACTTCAGAGGGGACTTTCTCCAAGCACATTTCAGAACAAGCTCTTTATCTAGATAAGAGAGAAATTTAACCACGACTGACCTGGGTGAGGATGTTGAAGATGTAAGAATGAGTTTCCCAATGGCTCGATGGGCTCTTCTATACCATAAGAGAAACCTTCTTTCAGTTCAAGGATGTCAGGTAACCATGAATTAAGGAAAGAAATGATGTCATCTCCTTCAGATTTTTCCAGTAAACCAAAGATTCTCACATTAGTCCTCCTTTCTCTATTTTCCATATCGTCCAGTTTGTTAATAAGCCATTTATTTTGTTGCTGAAGAAAATCTCCCTGGGTTTCCTCCTGTTTGAGCCTTCTGTCTATATCAGATAAGAACTCTTCAATGTTTAATATTTTGACTTGCTGTTGCTGGAGTTCTTTAAAAGTTTCAATTTGAGTATGACAACTTTATCTTAGGTTTTCTAAGTTGTCTTTAAAACTGTCCATTTTAATAGACAGTTCTTGTAAAGTTGAAGATATCAATTGGATTTCTTTCCTCTGAGTAGATTCTGCATGTGAGTTCTTTGAGCCACTCATCTTCACAAATCAGCTTTAAAAACTCCAGAGATTTCTGACTGGAAATTCTTGAAGAAAATATTCCAAAATTGAAATACTAGTAATAAAAATACTAAGGAACAATAATTAACTGTTTTTCCCAAAATAAAAAATAATAATTTCCTGTTATTTAAAGTAGTTTTAAGGAGCTCTAAAAAGTGCTGCTTTCAGAGTGCCATCTAGGCTCCACCCACTCACTTTTCAGTCTTTTGAGGGTTTCAGTCTTATGGTTTCAGTCAAATGAGGTTTCTATCATGTGATAGGGATATACATTTTATATACATATGATTACGTATAAAGTATACACACACACACACACACACACACACACACACACACACACACACACACACACACACACACACTAAGGCCATGACTATGAACATTTTTAATTTCTTCATTTGTTTATCACTTAAATGAATTGGTCTAGCTGCAATGAACTGGACCACAAGAGCAAAGGTAAATGCACTATCTATTCAAAGTTTAGAGTAACAAATCAGCCTGTAGGTTCTGGGGAGCAAACAAAGAAGCAAAAAATCTGTATAAAACCATTGGAGATACAGAGAGAACATGCAGACTACCCACAAGCACTGAGCATATGACAATACTGACCTCTGGACTGTGGATCTGAGTGCTAGAGAGTTTAACCACTGAGCTACCATAATGTTTGCTTTGTATTTTTAATTTCTCCAAGACTTTTGGGTTTCTAATACTATGATGGGAATGGACCCCATTCCCATGTCAAAGTATGATTAAAGTTCATGAGACTAGTACTGCTTCAATCTTTGATGTTAGCCAGAAGTGCTCTCTTAGCAACACCTGCAATGTGCCCAGAAATGTCTCCTTCCGCAATTCATACAGAGTTACGTGTATCAGTAATATATCTAAATATGACTGTAAATTCTTTTTTATGAGACACATTGCTATTACTACTATTGGATCTGTCTGGATATCCTTCTTCCATGCTGACCTCATTTCTGCCTGCAAATCCTGGAATTTTATGACTTTGTGTGTCTCAATATGTAAGACACTGTAATCACTGGGTGTAACAATTTCAGTGATCAATACTACTTTTGTCTTCTTTTCCTGGACTACTATATCTGGTTTTCTCATATCTATTTTTTGAACTGTTGGTAATGGATGATCCTATGTGATATAAACTTCATCATTTTATATAACGCTTTGTAGTTCCTGGTTCCAATGCTTCTCAGCTGCTTCAGTGTTATAATGTTTGCACAATCCCCAACGCATCTGTCTTGCCACATTATTATGCCTTTCAGTATATAGGCTTTCTACCTTTAGTGTATCACACTCATCAACAAGATGTGTGATTATTTCCAGTTCTGTTTTACAAAACCTGCATGTGTCTGTTTCTGTGATATATTCAATGGACTTTGTAAACCAGCATGTATGAAGTCCACTGTCCTTGGCTGTCAATATTATCTTTATCTTTTGATTGAAATTCACCACTCCTTAATCATTCCTGTCTTAGATGTAGATTGACATACATTTTTTTCTTGGAGTTTTCTTTACTTGAACAATATTTATGCATTTTCCACATTTCTTGCCTTCACTTCATATTCTCTCTTTTGTTTTTAGGCACATTCAGTTGCTGCCTGATTTCTATTTACTTCTGGTTTGATTTCCATTCCCACTTGACAATGATAAGCTCCTGCTAAACTAATCATATTAGACTTGTTCTCCTCATGTTTTAAAACTTTTTCTCTGTTTGGATCTTGTGAGGTCAGTAGATATGTATGCAGTCCTATGAATGCAGATTTAATCATGTAATCAGTTTTGGGGAGGCCCATACCTCCTTCAGAATGGAGAATATAAAATGTTGACACTGATTTTTATAAATCATTTGATAAGCATGAAGCATTTTTCTTGTTTTCCTGTCCAACTGATCCAATGCCTTTTGGGGGTCAGTCAGTCACTCCAAAACTGTAAGTTAGGACAGGAAGTGAAAATTGTTTTATAGCTTGGACTTTGTTCCTAGATGTCAATGCTGTTTTCATTATTAGTTTTAGTCTTCTAAAATATTCCTTTCAAAGTTTTATTTGCATTTGTTCATGATTTAGATTCATAGGTTCATAGGTAGGTACTAGGCTATCTGCCCGAAGGCATTTATAAGCCTAGCCGGAATGTGTTGGCTTTCGCCGCCCCCTTAGATTAGTTCCCTCTGCCTCTGTCTAGCAGAGCCATTGAAGTGATCCCTGGGGTAAACGTTCTGTTTCCCATCCACTCGTCAAGGTTTCTCTTGAAGAGGAATCTTGTTCCAGAGCATGGGAAGTCTCTGTTGATTCTTCATCAATTCTCAAATATTTATACACTCCCTCCTGCTCATGTTCTTTTATATCACATTCCTGTCCCAGACTGATATTCTCTTGGTGCTGCAGCTTTCCTGCTTTAAAGGTCGTTTTTGCGCATTTGTCAAGACCAAATGACATTCTTATATCATTGAAAATGTTTTGACTACTTGCAGTTGCGCTTTCACTTCCTCATCTGATGTGCTATCCAGTTTTAAATTATCCAGAAAGAGAGGATGAGAAGTGTTTATACATTGTTGTTTTCTGGGAGCCAAATTGTAGCCTTGACCTGATCTGTTAAGTTGCCAGCTTAATGGGTTAAGGGTAAAACAAAAGAGCAGCACTGACAAAGAGTCAGCCAGGAATAATCCCCCTTTAATTTTTTTATCCCTGGGATAATAATTTGTCCTTTATCATGGTTCACCTGCAAAATGGTTTGCCACTGTTTCATGGTCACTGGAATGTAATTGATCAATGTAGGGTGTACTTCATAAATTTATAAGCACTCTTTTATCCATGAATGTGGGATGCTGTCAAATGCTTTTTTTGTAGTCTATCCATGCCATACTTAGAGTCTTCCCTTTTTACAATTCTGCATTATGACTTTATTTAACAACAAATGATCCTTTGTTTCATATGGCTTTCTTTTGTTACCCTTCATGTTCTATTGCCATGATTGAGTTTTCTTCTAAATGACTATAAACTCAGTTGTCATCAGTTCCAGTATATAGTTTATATGTCATCGGAAGGCAAGTTATTCTTCTATAGTTTTTAGGATAACTTGCAGGTTCACTCTTAAATAAGAATATTGTTTTTCCTGTTGTTAACCAGGTTGGTATCTGTTTGGGGTATGCATACAAATAGTTCTTACTCATGGCTAAATCTTCTTGTAAAGATGCTAATACTTTTAGGCAGAAGTTAGGTACTGCATCTGGGTCTGGGGTTTTCTATTTAGGAATTTTCTTAACTTTGTTTCAGTCTCTCTGGCCATTACATCATCCAATTTCATATCTTGTACATTTGAGCTTCTTATTCTTTCTTTTACTTCTTATATCCATTTAGAATTTTTGTTATGTTCCACAGGATCTTCATAGATATTTCTCCAAAATGTAGCTACTACTTTTTTTTTTGGGGGGGGGGGTGTTTCAATTAATTTTGCCTTGTTTCCCAATTCTCTATAAAACTTTTTTGGGTCATCATTAAATTGCTTATTTTGTACTTTTCCTTTATATTTTTCTGCATATCTTCTAAGTGTTTCCATCTGTGCTGAGATTTTTAATTTATTTGCGATAGTGCGTGACAAATCCTGATCTATTCTGATACTGTTCATTGCTTTTATCACATCTATCTTTCTAAATATTTTTGTTAATCTGTTCCCTCCTCTATACTCTTCTAAAAGTGACACTTCTTGTCTTAATTGCTTTATAATTTTCTTTATTCTATACTTTCACGATGGCATTAGATTTCTCGCCTTCCTTTCCACAACTGCCCTGTGATTTTGTAATAAGACTATCTGCTTTTAATTTAGCTGCATAGTAATATATCCTATTTACTTCTGTTATATTGGATGAATCTCTATGAACAGTCCTAATTACTGTGTTAATTTGTTTTATCAAACTTGTAACATTTTGAGTTTTATTGACTTTCTGTAGTCTATTTCTTTCATTGATCTCAGTATGTCTGTCCATCTCTATTAAATCAAGCAACTCTTCTATTAGATCATTTGGTACTTATGTGTTATCGCAACCACATTTTTGCCTAATGCTGGTTGCTTCTCCTTGTGTCAACTGGGACTAATGAAGCATGACAAAACCTCACACACATGTTGTCTTTAATGTGTTCTTGTTTTTAGGAAGGTTTCTCACTTCAACGGCTGAAAAAATAAGGTTTGAAAAATAGGTTTCCCCATTTACTGCCAGCATCTCAAGATGTCAGTTAAGCAAGTCCCCCATTTCACTTAAAATGCATTCCATGTTCCTTTTTCTCAGCCTTTGCCCTGAGAACAGAAAGCATCAGGAAAGAAAAGCAAAGCAGTACCCTGTCTAAACTCCTTACAAAGTAATCGGGAAGGGTAGACTGTTAAAACACGATCTTGGTGGTGGGTTTGTAAAACGAGTAAGGGTTTGCACATGTCAGGATTTGTGGCTAGCGTGTTCAAAAGCAGCTAATCCATTGGAAGTGTGAGTGTGTGTCTGTCTAACATCATATGCTATGACTTCCCAGACTCCTTTCAGGCCAACGTACATATATACATGCAGTCACTGTGATCGCTTGCGGAATTCAATGCTTGACGTCTTTCAAGCACGCTAGCCACAAATCCTCAAATTTGAAGCCTTACTCATTTTACAAAGCCACCAACATCCCAGAAGAGTTTTTCACAGTCTACCCTTCCTGATTACACTCCCTTGTTACTGTTTGAGTAAAAGACAAGAAAGTCCAGCACATCGGAAATTGTGGTTGCGATAACACGTAAGTACCGATCATTTTCTTTTAAAGTGAGGGCACATTCTTTGTTCTCCATTTCCTGCAGGCATTCTATAAAAAGCTCCAGAGCATCTTTCTGTGCCACATTCTCTTCAGTTTCATCCTGTGTCATCCATTGCTCTTTCACATGGGAATTCACTGGCCTATCACTCCACAACATTGACTGCATCAGAGTTACCTCAGTTTCCTGCTCCTTCCCTTGCTGTGCAACTCCAACTGAACCCCTGCACAGGTTTCCTATGGAAGCATCCAAAGTGTCTTCACATGGCAACTGACCAGACATTTCCCGCTCTATCGCTCCCTCCTTAATCTGGGAATCAATTGCTCTATCCTCCCACAACGCCATCAGAGCTAGACCTTCCACACTAAATCCTTCACTTCACATGCTATCCATAACCTCAGCTTCTTCATATCTTTGTATCTTCATATGGCAACTGATCGGAAGCTTTCTGTTCCACTGGTTTCTCCTTAATTTGAGGATTCGTCATTCTATCATGCTGTGATGTCATCAGAGTTGGATTTTCTATACAAAATCCTTTGCTTCACAGGTAATGCACAACTTATTCAGTTTCTATTTCTTTAATTTCTCCATTACTGATCCTCTTTTCTTCTTTGTTTTCTTATTTTTTTATGTTGTAAAATTTTCCATATCCAGATGCCTCTGCCTGTATTTTTCTTCAAATATCTTTGGAGCTGCTTTTTTGTAATGTTTAATTTGGCTTTCTCCTTTGCATAAATACAGTACCATATCATATATCTCTTTCTTTCCCATGTTCATATTTCTTTTTTATACCTTTCAAAAATCTCTATATTTTGTTCTTTATATTTTTGCACTTCCTCAGTCACCTCTCTTTCCAAACAACCCAAGGTTTCTTGGTCTGCATAACGTTTTTCATGAATCTGTTTTATTAATGAACACAACTTTTCCTTTAAAGCTTTTGACAGTTTTTCATGTGCAAGTATTTTTCTTTCCTGTAATTTCTCTATTAATCTTTTTGTATATCTTCTCTCCAAAAATTCTGGGCTTCTTGCATAATAGTAACAGTGCATCATTTCTTTCTTATCTTCAGTAATCCAGTCTATCATTTTTATGGCTCTCTTTTGTAACTTTTGTGGACTACTACTTCCTTCCTTCCTTCCCCTGAGGCTGGCCTAACCCCACTTTAGGAATGTTTCTATGTCTTGAGAATTTCACACTGCCACTATTTCCACTCCTGGCACCGGTGCACCTACCAGGATTGGGCACTTTTTTATTCTGAGACTTATGCACCCAGCTGTCTTTTTTATTATTTAACCTACTTCAGTCCATGATATATGCTATATAATATACAGTGTATATATCAGTGTCGTCTTGGTGAAATTTTGTAAAAACAGGATCCACCTTGTGAAGGTACTCACCAAGACTTGAGGGTAAATTCAGTTCCAGCATTACTAATCTCCATTGCTTGCTGAATTTATCAGATCTCCATTTGGACTCTTTCCATATCTCCATTTGGATCTCTGTTTTGTATTATGAATCATATAATGTGACAGTTATGCATTATGTATCAGTGCTACAGACCTGTAACACAATAATTACTAGTAACTTAATTTTGCCTTCAGGTGTCAGCTATGTTAGTATAGTTCTTTCATTATCTGAGTTGAATGCTTTAGAAATATACAGGTTCAGTCAGTAACCATTTGAAATGTCAGGATCTGCTAGAGTGAGCTGTGAAACTTGGAGACTGAATGGCCAAAAGATCAGGCTTACATTTCTCAGAATATTCCCTTTTCTATGAGGTATGGTAAGTTGATCTCAGAGTTGGTATATAAACGTTTGAGGGGAGTGGGGGTGCAGGCAAGGGTTTATCCCCCCTGCAAAAATAAATTTAAAGGAGAAAAGTGATTTTTGAGATCCTATCTTCTCCTGTGTATTCAGTCTTTTTTTTTTTTGGCTTGTTGGCAATCAGCATTTCATTTGCTGACATTTCAATAGTGAGTGTCTCAGTCTTGTAATAGCACATCAGATATTGTGCAACATACAATCTACAGAATATTTCAGGATATTGTAATTTTGCATGCCTTATTGCATAATTTCTTCAAACTTATCCTACACATAGGGTGATTGTGAGTATTACACCGTTACACTGCACTAGATTAACAGCTCCATTTACTGCAATTCATGTGTCACTGTTGCACATTGATTATGTTAGACCTTACTTGTGCTGTCACAATGTCAGTTCACTATTGTAGTCCACATATTATCTGCTGGTGTACTGGACTGCTAGGTTAAATTAAATTTCTATAGTTGTGATGCATCATTTACTGCATTTACAATCTTACTTTAGGAGGCCACTACACTGTATCATTAACATTCCTAACACTGTATTTTAATGGTTACAATGTAGAAGCATTTTTCATTTTTACTGTGTATTAAGTGGTTACAATATAGAAACATTTCTCATTTTTTGCTGTGTTTTAATTATTACAATGTAGTAGCATCTCTCATTTTTGGTTAGGATGCATTTTTCTATGTGATCCATAAACCTTTCTGCAAAATTATCTATTTAGTTTTAACTGCATTTTCCCCATTTCTCTTTAGACATTACCTGTTTTCATGTGAGTATGAGATCAGATTCAAGATCTGCCAATTTTTTTAGTTTGCATGCAGAAATGCAAATATCATCCTAACTTAACATCTTACACTGCGGTGTTTCTGAATTATGCAATATTCCCATCATTAGGCCAGCATATAGCTACAGTGTATTGCCTTGGTAATGGTGACATTCCAAATCAGATTTGTTTATGGGACAGAATATGAAATTAGAACCCTCTAAAGTGAATAGAAAATGTGACAGAGAACAGTGTCAAGAGATGAATATACGTGCTTGTGCAAATATCAGTGAGTATAACAGGGCTGTAGCTGACTGCGAAAATGAAGAATCTTCTTCTTTCAGCTTTTCCCGGTTAGGGGACACCACAGCAAATCACCTGTCTGCTCATGATAGGCAGTGGAGTTTTATGGTGTCGAGTTGCCAGCCCAGCGCTCAACCTTCCACAGAAGGCAACACATGCACACACTCACGCCTAGGGCCAATTTAGAGTGTCCAATCCACCTACAGCATGTCTTTGGGATGTGGGAGGAAACTGGATCACCTGGAGGAAAACCACGCGACCACAGGGAGGACATGCAGACTCTGCACAGAAGGCACCCCAGCCGAGGATCGAACCAGAGAACCGCTTGCTGTGAGGTGGCAATGCTAACCACTGCACCACCATGGCTGCCCGACTGCAAAATGAAGAATATTAATATAAAATTATTAATAGAGATTGATACTTTAATAATCCTAATAACTAGTGATATTTTCATGAGGTCAAAGCTATGGGCAGTACTGCAGAATGCTAATGCAAAGATATCTGCATGAAAGTCCCTGCAAATAACATTAGTGAAACTGCAGACTTATTGCTCCTACTGATAGGTATATATGTCACTGCCCAGTGTCTGAATGATAAAATCCTGGTTATGTAACATTGCTACCTAGTCATTTTTGTTACATGTTTAGTGTAAACTAACATTTCCAATGCTGAAAAAGCCATCTGTTATTGAAAATGTAATCTCAAGTCACCACCTAAAAAATAAATAAAAAAATTTGTATCCCTAACTATATAGTTTAACATCCACCATATCTACCACACACATCAATCATAAAAGCCATTGATGTCATAATTTATTTTGGGCCCCAGAAAACAAAGTGCTGAATGGCACTTGGAAGTTAGTCTGGCATAATAATGCATTTGTGAAAATGTAATTGTTATGTACATTTCCTTGACACAAGCTTGAAAGCCTACTCCAAACTTCTAACAACAGTCCACAGTTTATTTTTTTTTCAGTTGCTATTCCTGTGATTATTGTACCTAATTGCATGTTTCCTAATTCAGGTGATGAAAGGACCTTCCATTCCCTCATTTGCTGCTTGACATTTTTATTTTTTTTAACATAGTGTTAGCATCTGTTCTACATTTATATTAATAAAACCTGCCATTCTCCATTCACTGACTGTTTATTCATCCAAAGGAAATAACTTAGAGCTTTTCCATCTCCAAGTAGGTTCTTTTTCATAGCTGCATAAGAATAAGGCTATTTGTGTTAGCAACATTTCTCTTACTGGAAACAAGCACTTGAATACTACAGTTACCATTATGTTTAAAATCTTGGCATATCTCAGGTAGTAATCCTTCTTAAAACGATGGAGGTTCCATCTGGGGGAAACCCAAAATATTAGACTGGATCTTCAAAACGATGCCTGTCGGTATTCATGTAGTTGAAATCATGGCTAATTCTTTATGCAGCCATTTACCCATAAGGGCACACACAAGATCACACAAACATTTGCAAACAAGACCAAGTTTAAGTCAAGGAAATTGAGGTCCACCAGGTGGATCTCATATGAGATCACTTGGTGATGACGCATAGTATTCAATACAACCTTTCTGAACATTTTACATAGCAAAGCCCCTTTTAGCAAATTGCGAGACAAAAGAACCTTCCATTAATTGCCCTCTATATTAAAGGCAAGATGTCACACAGAGATCACCTTTGATCTATATATCACCAGAGCAAGGATGCAATTTACCTTACAAGATAATAGAGTTAGAAATACAGCAAAGCTGGATATTCAAGCAGGAAAGAAAAGTTAATATTGAAAATAACAATGTATTAATTTTCATAATCCTGACATGTTCTGAAGCAGCATTGATAAGATACTAAATCCAGGATATAAATCCATGTTTTCTGCTTTTGCTGAAATAAATAGTGAGGAAATGACACATTGCTTTGGAATTTACATTTTAAACTCTGTTAAGCATATCTCATTAAACACAAGCAATGCTTCTCACTGGATTCCTAACCATATCTCCTCTGTTACAACTAGTCTTGTGTATAAACTGTTTATAAAATTAAAGCCTGTATCATTGTGCATTCCTTCTTTGGAGATCCTGAAAATCTCAGCTACAACTGCTAGGTACTTAGTAATGATGCCATTTAATCATTCCATTAAAGAAAAGTCAATCCCATCTATTTTGTTGCATTTATTTGGCATTGCTGCATGTTGTGTAAACTGTCCAGCAGTTTTTCTCATTAGTGTACTTACTAATTACATACACATTGCAATATATTTGAGATTATTTTCCATGGGGTCACAGTGAAAATAAGATTGTCAGGAGGGGCATTTCCTGGACAAGGAACTTAAATATGTAAGGGTGGTTGATCACCAGCCTTGAAGAATTGTTGACCACTTGCTCCTCCATTGGGCTGTCCTATGTTTCCTCTATGAGTACTCTACTACTGTACATCCCTGGCTTGATCACGCCAAATCAAAAACTGTGACTGGTCAGTATTGCAGACTGCAATTTTAAGGAATTTCCCCCTTCCTCAATGGAGCTGGTATATATGTTTGGTCATTATGGGGGTGGTATGGGGGAGGTAGAAGGAAGGGGCTTGTCACTTGCAAAAACACTTCTTTCAACAAATTGTGATCACAAAGACAATTTTCTAGCACTCAGTTTCAGATCTTAACATAGCAGAAGTTCTTTGTTGACCATATTGTCAAAGATTAGATTATTATTTGTACGGGATTTCTCCCTTATGTATCATTAAAAACTAATTTCAGAAATGCAACATGGCTACAGACCTGGACATGGAATATAGGTTCATACGTGTGTATTAGGCTAATAACCACAAGCCTAGCCATGCATCCCAAATCTCATTTAAGCTTTGGTACACTTGATAAGTGTGAGCAGAGATGCGGGAGATTTACAAGCTGCCTGTGTTGATTAGAGACACAGGTGCCAAACCAGGGATGAATTTCCCATTCCCTATCCATTTGTCCAAGTTACACTTGAATTGAGTTATAGAGGAACTCTGCTTCACATGGATAGGGAGCCTCTTCCAAAGAAGGAGTAGTCTCTGGGATACATACCTGTAGCTCCAACAAGTTCTATTTATAACACAGGCAAGGTTTAAGTCTTTAAAATGGGTAGTTCTGGCGCTGACTATTTTCTGGATATGCAGGAGGTCCATCAGTATGGGGTCTGATAATGCCTTATACGCCAGGCATAGATCTCCCCTCAACAGCCTGTAGGAGATAGAATACAGGGATATGGCTTTGAGATGGCCTGCAGAGGGCATGCTACTTATGCCCTGTATTATTTTAGAGATGATCCTCTGTGGACATTCCAGTTTTTGGATATGCCTGTTTAGGTACATACAAAAGGGGGCATTGTACTTAATGATAGGTCTGATAAATGCTGAGTTCATAGGAACAATGACCTCCTTGAACCTAGATGTCATACATTTATTTATAATTTGCAAAACATAGAATGATTTCCTCAATATTGTAGACACACCTTGATCAAAGGCTAGATTACTATCTATGTGTGTCCAAAAGTCCCTGGATCTGATACAAATTACTTCTCTGTGTCAGCCCTTCTTGGAGAACATTAGTGTCAGTGGGGGATTCTATGAGTGCTTCTAATTTGCAATTGTTTGCAAATTTGGTCAGCCAGAGGCCCTTGACATTGGCTGTGACTTCAGAGAAGTAAATGCTAAAAAGAAGTGGTCCCAGGACCAATCCCTGAGGGACTCCACTTGTGACTGGCATCTTTGTAGAGTTGGACTCCTCAATTCTAACTTTCCATGTCCTGTCTGTGAGCCAGCTGACTATCTATCAGGTGACATAATGGTTTATACTTAACCTTTTGAGTTTATCAACAATGCCTAAGTGCAGTATTGTATCAAATGCCTTGATCAGGTCAAGGTATGCAATGTGAACAGATCTACCCTCATCCAGTGCTTTGGTGACCTTTTTAAAGAAGTCCACCAGGCTGAGTAGGCATGATCTGCCCTTGATAAAACCAGATTGGGATGGTCCAGGGTTTGGAGGTTTCTTACATTATTATTGATATTTCCATGATAATTCTTTCCATGGATTTGTATGTGAGACTAGTGAGTTTCCAGGATCTGTAGATGGCCAACCTTTGTGCAGAGGGATGACTGTTTCTATTTGTGAGGCATGACACCTGTTTGGAGGAATTCTGAAGGCATGATAGGTAATTTTTCCTGATATTTAGAAGGCATCTTGGGATATTATCTGGGTCCACTGATGCAATATTCTTAGCCTTAGAGAGAGCACTGAGGACCTATTCTCTAGGGATAGTAGGGGGAGTTATATTTGATGGTATTTCCTGAGGGGAGGTTGAGGGGGTGAGAAGGGGTAAAGTTAAAGCTGAATTTGTCTACCAGTAGATCTGCTATATCCTCTGCCTCAGTTGAGGTGGTTTTATTAACAATGAGCTCTGCACACAATTGTGTATTGCTTTTGAGGTTGTGGTCATAGCTAAATAATACCTTATGGTTATCCTTGGCATAAGAGGCCAAATTTCAAATTTGGCTTTGGAAGACTTTATTTGTCCTTAGAGATGCATGTTTAGTTTGAATGTTTTTATCTTGCTGGGTGCTACACCTCTTATTTTTTTGTCATGATTTTCTTCTTTCTGTTTTGCAACCTATTAATGTTGTGATTCCACCAGAGTGGCTTATTTTTTGGGTTAGTTCTGTACTTCTTACTGTTTGGTGCAGCTGTCTGTATGCAATTAACATGCTTTCATAGGGTTTGTGTTAACAATTCCGCATAGGTAGCTTCAAATTATACCAAAATTAAAAAATGCCAGCACCAAGAATGAATTAAGTAATAGCAACTTTATTTAAGCTGAAATTCTAGACCGGTTTCAGCACATGGCTTTCATCAGTAGATTGTTACACATAGAATGAGAAGGTTCTGCTATAAATACCTTTATAACCGGAAGTAGAATTACATCATTTCCTGTCTCAAGAAGAAAATGTAATTGTTACAAAAATAAACATAAAAATAAAAATAAATATTGGTATACATAATGTAATACAATTCAAAATGCATGTGCTTTGAAAATATACATATTCTAACATCAATATTAAAGTCAAAAAGGAACAATGTTTGAATTATGATAATTTATCATTAAGTCCAGGGGAAAACAAACTCCCTAATTTCACTATCCATCTTTTCTCTTTGTTATTCAGAATATCATGCCATCCAGTTTTGAAAGCACGGTTGCCTATAATGTTATCAATAATAGTAAATGAAAACTTGGCAGTGGGATGATTCATAGTGTGTCTGTATAAGGCATTTGTAATCCTACCATTTCTGATATCCCCCAGGTGTTCAGATATTCTAATTCTGAACTGTCTGGATGTCTGTCCAACATAAAAAGCTTGACATGTGCATGTTGCAAGATAGATAATCCAATCCGAACTACAGTTACCAAAAACCCAATATCATATAAATGACCAGTGTTTTTGCTAGTAAAAGTTTTTGTTTTAAATATGTAGCCACAAAAGCTGCAATGACCACAAGGGTATATTCCAACTAGTTTCTCACCTGTTAATGTCCTTTGGGATAAAGTTTCATCCCTAGAGTTAAGTTTCTTATAATGTGAGAAATGAGATCCCAGTGTTTTCCCCTTTCTGTATGAAAATGAGCATTGCTCCCCCAAATAGTCCTCTAAGAGGGAATGAGACTTCAGTATGTTCCAATGTTTATCTATAATATTAAGAAGATGTTTAGTATTTCTACCATAGGTTGCAACAAATCTGCAAGTTTCTTGATTGGTCTGTTTTTGATGTTCTTTATATTCCAGTAGTGAATCCCTAGATTGGTTTTTGCTCCATTGCATGGCAGAACTGATAGTATGTCTGGAGTATCCTCTAGTGAGAAACCTATTGGCTAAGTCATCATGATGTTGTTTTAAATCTTGCTCAGAGGAACATATCCTTTTGAGCCACAAAAACTGTGATTTAGGAATGTTATTAATTGTATGTTTTGGATGTAGACTGTTGGCATGGAGCAAGGTGTTAAATTCGGGAAATTTTCGATATACAGAAGTTTTTAGTGTATTGTCTGGTTGGCGCTGTAAAAAGACATCCAAGAAATGTATTTCATTATGATGATGGTCCACTGTAAATTCTGTACCCCAAATGTTTCCATTAAGATGTTCAACAAATTCTTGAAGATAATCACTGCCACCTTTCCACAGTAGCCAACAGTCATCCAAATATCTTCTCCAGATATCAATCTCTGGTATATATACATTGTGCAACTCATCATAGATGATGTGTTCCTCCACATAACCCATATAAAGGTCAGCATAAATGGGTGCAAATGAGGCACCCATTGCCGTACCCTGTATTTGCCAATAGCAATCTTGTTTGAAGTAAAAGACATTCTTGGTAAGGATGTGTTCAGCCATGCAAATAAGTAATGTATTAAATCATGGGGAATAAATATTAGCTTTGTTTAACCAAAAATCCAAAGCTGCTAGTCCTGCCCAGTGTGGAATACTAGTATATAGAGACTTGACATCTAAGGTACACATTAGCCAATCTGGCTCCAATTCTGATTCAGAGACAATTTGCAAAAATTCAGTAGTGTCTTGAAGTCTGGCTCTAATTAAAGATAGAAGGGGTTTCAGTTTTTCAGTTAAAAAAACAGAAAGTGGTTCTGTAAGTGATCCAATCCCAGACACAATAGGTCTGCCTGGCGGTTTATGTAGAGATTTGTGGATTTTCGGTAGTAAATATAAATATTGTTTAGCTGGATCTTTGACCATCAAATGTGATCTAATCTTATCAGAAATAATGCCAGCCTCCACAGCCTCCTGTAAAAAGTCATCTATTTCTCTTTTGAAGTTAGGTGTAGGGTCGGTACTCATTTTCATGTAATGATGGTGGTTAGACAGCTGTCTGTTTCCTTCATCCCAATAATAATCGGCATCCATAACTACAACTGCACCCCCCTTATCAGCAGAGAGAATGACAATATCAGTATTATTCTTAAGATGTGTTAGGGCAAGTTGTTCAGATTTGGATAAATTATGCTTGATGTTGTAATCTGATCTCAAATGAAAATGTAAGTCTTTGATAACGGCCTGTTGAAAAATAGCCATATGTTTGTCCATTGGAGGATTAAATGTTGTCGGTGTATTGACAGTCTGGTCCTTGGAGTTTGTGTTTACAAAATCCATCAATCTTTGTGCCTGTATGTTTGGTGTTGTATATTATTACCATTAATAGTGGGGTAATTAAAGTCATCCATGAATATGGTATTCGGTTGGATGGTCAGTGTTTCCAATAGGCTTAAATGGGAGTGCTACAGAATCCTGAAAGCCCAAAATCCTAAAGACAAAAATCCTGAGACCAAAATCCTGAAAGTTTAAAATACTGAAAACTCGAAATCCTGAAAACACACAGGATACCAACACTCACTATATTCCAGCACAAGTACATACAGAAACAAATAAAACACAAACTATATTACTGTTCTCCAAGTATAAGCTGGGGGTCAAGCCCCCTGCACCCCCCATGTTCGGGGCTGCACCCCCCCACATCCCCTACTACTTAAATATATCAACTCCAAAATTGCACTTAGTGTAGTGAAGTGCAAACTCAGAGTTGGTATATTTAAGAGGTAGGGGGTTTGGGGGGCACAGGTGGCTTGCCCACCTGCATATATTTGAAGGGTAATATGTTTCTGTATGTACTTGTGCTGGAATATAGTGAGTGCTGGTATTCCTAGCATTGAGCAGTAAAACCTTTAGAGTTTCGTGGTTCTGATTTCCAATGTTGGAAGTACTTTCATTTGGGCATTGCTTAAAAAAGGTTCTATGAGGGAGATAATATTTGAAAGCATAGAGGGGAAAGGTGCAGATCATCCCTGTCAAAGCAGCATGGTGTGTTGACCATCTCCTTCCATGCTGACAAATATTGCACCCCCTTAGAATGACACCAGAAACTAAGCCAATTATTAAAGTCAGTCATCTTCTGTTTGTATTGTGGTATCATCCTTGAAGAACGTGAAATGCTGCTTATTGCTAGACTCATATCAGCCTGAGAAATCCTTCATAATATCTTTCTTCATAGAGTCTACCGAAGTATGTTTCAGGTCATTTGCACCCACATGGACTATGACTATGTCATACTGGTACTTCTGGTCCAATGCCCCAAGTGCATGCTTAACGTGTTGGATCCTGGCCCCTGATAAGCACTTGACCATGCCTTTCTCCTTGCTCAGCCTGGTGAGAGTGACATCTGTGTGACCAGATGTTGGATTGTGTGGTGCCTTGCCTTATAGGCTTAGAAGTAGATGTTCCATAAAATGTGGCTGTAAGGGTTGATGTGTTTGTTGTTTTGAAATAGTAGATTTCTAGGCTGCTGAGGATATTTGTTATGTGTGCTTCCTCTAGAGGTCTTTGGAGTTTAGGCAGGTTACATTTAAGTGCTCAGCATATGTGGGTCTATGTGTCTACTTTGAACTTTGTGTATTGGGTGCAGCCTGTGTGCTACTGACAACCTGATTGACATTAAGGTGCTTTAATTTGAGAACTTTGCCTCCAGTGACACTTTGTAAATATATTTCTCACATACCTTATCAGTTTGTTTAAGAATTAGGTGGTTGTCAGTAAATGTAAGTCAATATCTACATTACCTCAGGATGGCCATATCCACCAAGCTGGTACCAGAGATAGTGGGAAAGTTCACATTCGTGGCAACAGGGCCTTTTGTTATTGATTAGATGGTTGTGGTGAGAATATAAAGTAATGTCAGGAGTACCTGGTTTGCAATTGGGGTGGGTGCTGTGCTTGTCACTGAAAACTAGTTGCCCTTTGTGCAGCTAAGTATTGGTGAAATTTCAGGGGTGCTGTTACAGGAAAAATGTTAACTCAAATAGATAAACATCATACTCTCCTTGAGCCTTCCTCTAACTTACTCCAGTCTTTACTCATCAAAACCAGCAGGAAACTTTTTTTGATCTATAAGTTACTTTAAACAACTATGTTCTTACTCTAAATCTCACTAACCTTAACTACCGTTCTAACCCCTCACCCCTTTAAAACTACCCCTCTAGTGATCTTTTCCTTTTTTTAACTTTCAACCTATTTAAATATTTACAAATAAAATGTGTGTGTGTGTGTGTGTGTGTGTGTGTGTGTGTGTGTGTGTGTGTGTGTGTGTGTGTGTGTGTGTGTGTGTACTTACATACACACACACATACACATATATATATATATATATATATATATATATATATATATATATATATATATATATAGTAAATTACTGTTTTTTCACTATGATATTGTAACTTCCCACAATTTGTCTGTTTCTCATTTTGTTATATTGTATTGTATTGTAATTTCTGTAAATTCTGTAAATTCTTGTAAAATACTGTGGAATCATAAAGTGTTTGTGGAGCTTTTCTCCCTGGGCCTCCGCTGAAAATGGGCTCTTATCCTAGTCGGACTTTCCTGGTCAACAGATGTCAATGAATGAATCAATCAATCAATCAGTAAATAAATAAATACAGAAATAAACTCAAGGTGTCTATACGGGGCACTCCCAAACACTTGAGGTGAAACTACTAAAGTTGACCCTGATGATTTATGGATGAAGTATTTAGGGAGATATTCTAAAGTTACGTTAGACATTAGATAATCAAACAGTATTTACTGAAAAGAAAGAATTTGCTTTGTAAAAATGATGAAAAGAGGGGCTTCACCTGATTGCCTACTGCCTGGCTACTATTAGTGCTGGTCTCACCACAGTTTCATGCTGCTGGGATACAATGGTCCTTTACTTCTTCTCTTACCAGATGGAAAACAGTAGCACCAATCCCAAGATGAGAAGCAAGCCACAGGCTCTATGATGATCAACAGACTTGTCCCAGATTAAGTCTGTAGGCTTGTTTTATCCTTTTCCTGGTAGATGCCTTGAATAGCAATCAGACCAATCAGAAAGGTCCCACACAGACACTCACTGTCCAGTCAGAGACAGTCAGGAATCAATGCCCTCTTCTCCTTCTATCACCATGAGCAAAATATAAGCACCAGTTCCAAGCTGGCACTTATGAAGCAGTTATCAGACTTTGTGGTGATCAGTAGTCTCCAGGAAATTACGTCATGTCTCTATGCTCCTTCTATCGCCAGGCGCAAAACAGAAGCACTAATCCCAAGATTACTACTGACAGGCAGAATGTGGGCTCCATACCTCTCAACTGTACAGATTTTTGCAAAATGTCCAGATTTTTGCCTCATATTTTTGGTGACATTTTCATAAAAGTGTGGTTTTCTGGTAAATCATTGGCAATTCATTAAAGACTGATGTCAAAAAATAATGACAGACATTTGAGTTTCAGATGTCATGCCCTTCAGAAATGTTATGCTAATGCAAAACCTATTATTGTATTAACTTTCTAAGATTGTAGGAGCAATATTTAAATTGTGTCCCTATTTTTGCACCTTTGTCCCCCAGTATTTATGGCTTTGCCCAGATTTCTTGCTCTAAGAGTTTGAGAGGTATAGGCTCTCCAATAACTGGTGGTCGTAGAGTAGGTGTTGCAGATTTTAAAGCTAAGATGGAAATAATGGGTTAATATCTTAAGAGTTGCAGTGTGCACTAAGCAGTTAGATATGAAAGAGGGGGTAACTCAAGCTTTAGCAATCTAAGTGGAGGGTCACCAGTTTTAAAAGAGCATGATAGATTAGCAGGGGGTAGGCAGTTTGTATTCTGGCTCTATGGAATACAGTGGGGTAGCCGATAAATGTAAATATCTGAAGGGGTGGATTTCAGAAAATGATAATTTTGTGCTTACTGACAATAGCCAATCAAAAAGTAGAGGGAAGAAAATATATGCAGAATACTATAAGGGGTGGCACCTAGAGACAGAGTTGATTAATGTCTGTGGGACTCATAAGAGACACAGTTGTGGTCTCTTTCATAGTTTAAATATGCAACTGAAAACCGAATACAAGTACAACATATTGTAAAGAAAATACACCACAATATGCAAAACAGAAGAAGGCAATAAAGCAAAACAAGTGATAAGAAAGCATAAACAAATAAACTTTTCCCTCACAGCAGTCTGTGGCAGAGTCTGAGTGAGCTTTTCTAGTAAAGAATGGATCCAGTCTTGTTAGCTGTTAAACTAAACAGCAGTAGGGTACTATTTACATATGTTTGAGGGTTCTATATTAAAATCTTTAAATAACAAAAGTTTGCAACTTACAAGATTGAGCCAAAATGCTTGACTCTTGTAAGCTGAAAAAGATTTTTAAAAATGCCTGTTTTAGGAGGGGACAAGGCCCCTTGCACACCTTTGTAGGGACTATGCCCCATACCCCCTGCTATTTATATATTCCAACTCTGAGATTTGACCACAGTGGGGAAAGGATCTATGCCAAAGTCACATATATTTCTGATTCCAGCAAAAAGAAATATAGTTCTATTTCTTTTTGCAGTTTGAGCTTACAAGATTCAAGCATTTGGGCTCAAATTTGTATATTTCAAGAATTTGTTATTTTGAGATTCTAAGGTAGAACCATTTTTAGATCAAAAGCATTTGAGTAGGTAGTTCATAACATATTACTACATTTTCTTTCTAGCTATAGCCTTTCCCTCAGTGACACCAGATAGTTTGTTAGTTACTCCAAAAAGGTATTAATAATAATGCAATCTCACTTCTACTTGCAAAGACATTTGGATCCCTCGAGGTCAGTATTGGAACCCCTTTTTGTTTACTGTCTTTATAAATGGCATAACACATGCCATACTTTAGTTAGATAATGCACTGTTCTGTTCCTCATCAATCGAAACCCTTAATTTCTCTTCCACCATTAGTTCACAAATTCAGAAAATCAAGTCCATTAAACTGTTAAAAGTAATTAAAGTTCACTCTGTATATTAACTCTGTCTTATTCAAAGCAGCTCAAAGATAAGCTGACTTTACAGCGTGAGAATGTTACTTTTATGTAATGCAAGACAGGCCATTGCAGTGACATATGCACTTCTTTCATTTCTTTTATGTAGCACATCTGCTCACTCAATGACATCTAAGAATTCCAGATTTGCTGAAATGCATCTCATTAAGTAGTTTAATCAGGCTTAAACATTGCCATCATCTTTCCTCACTACAATTAGAATATACCCATGGGTTGCAATATGCAGTAAAAGGTCCAGCAATGGCCAGAATACTAGCTTGGCATAAGCCTCACTGTGTGCTTTGCTAATTTCCATAGATTTGAAGGTGCACGTTACTCAGACACTGTAGACTGTTTCTGGAAAAATCCTCTCTTTAAATTCAGGTGCAATTATATAATGAAGCATGCCTTAAAAAAATTCTCAGGGTAATAGAAATGTATATATGGTGTAACTTAAAGTTTATATAATGTGGGTGTTATGTATGTTTACCTAACTGAATTCTAAAATACATGTCAAATATATACTTCATGAGATACTAACTGCACTAGCCTAATTAGTTTCACCTCCTCCTTTTTTTTTGCATTTATATCTGTTTTGTAATCCATCCAGTGATTTTCCCACTTGTACACTTCCCTATGCATTTTGCTAGAAGTTGCAATTTTTCTCTACAGGATCCCGCTGAAAATGGAATTCTCGTGTGTATTTCCTGGTCAAAAAATGTACATTATTTAAATGGAAAATAAGTAAATGAAAGAATGAATAAATTAATGAAAGAATAAGTGAATAAACAAACACCTGAACAAACAAATAAATTAATAATGATGCTTCTGTTTTTTTGGATGAGTGCCTTAGAGAATATGTCCATACTCCTCAGTAAGAGTGTAATATCTCTCCAATAAATGCATTTTTTTCTAGCAGTAAAATCACTGTTGCAGCTACTTTACTGATAATGCTTTCTTGAGTGGTTGGCAGGCTGTACAGCACAACTTGCACTGCCAGTTGGAAGGCTTTTAATTTTGAAGAATACAAAGTTGCTACTCAGAGACTTTTGTAGCTAAGGTTGCTTCCATCAGGATGACTGTACCTCTTGAGGTGTCCACAAATAATAAAAGATAGGTATACCTGCCTTTTCGTGGTATAATATTTTTTTCCTGCCTCCTTACACAGAATTCTTTTCCTTGGGTTTGCACTTGTGCCAGACCACCTGTTGACTGAATCATTGATTGACATGATTAGTAACAGCCTGATCTGAAGTCCTGGGACTTTTTTTACTGTGATGGCATTACATTTTTTTTCTGTTGCATCTAAGTTTTTCATGTTTACTTAAGAAGTAATTGGCTATCCATGCTTGCAAAAAGTGTCTTTGGTCCTAACAATTTTGATAAATCCAACATTTTATTTTTATTTAACATTTGTCTACTTGGAAAGTTTGAGTGGGACAAAGCCATTTTTCAGCAGAGGCCCAGGGAGAAGCAATCCAGATGCATGTCTTTGAAATATGGAAGGAAACCCACACAAATGTAAAGAGAATGTGGAGACTCCACACAGAAGGCAGTCCAGCTGAGAACCGAAACAGAGAACCTCTTGTGAGGCATCAGTGCTAACCGCTGCACCACTACACCACCCAGCATTATTTCAAATCTTCCATTTATTGGCAAATTTCTTGAGATTTATTTATTTATTCATATTTATTTACCAGGAAAGTTCAATGGAGCAGTGCAGAGTTTCAGCAGTGGCCCAAGGAGAAAAGCTCCATTATACAGACAGCATAGACATCATTTGCATTGTTTCATCATTTAGTCAGTTTCATTCATGAGCAACAGTTCCATTACTCAGACATCCTTGATATCAGTTAAATAATTTACAAACACTTTCAATTAAAAATAATTACATGGATTGTATATGAATTTTTTTTAAATACAGGGAGTTATACACAGTGAAATATAATGATCATACATAGATTGTCAGGTTTTACAAAAGAATATTTGTTACTATAAAGGCTTGTTCAAAATCTAGGACATAGGAAGATAAGATATAGAATTAGAGCAGCCCAAAGAAAGGAAGGAAGGGAGAAGGCACAAGAAGGATAAAGGAGCCGAGATGTTAGAGGACAGTATAGTTGTGATAATAGTACATTAAGTTTTGTACAGCAGAGAGTTATGGCACAAATTCATAATGCCATATTAGTACCAATTTAATTATGGGTGATGCAGGTGCACACTCATTTATCTATCAAGTGTTGCTATATGTTCATCCTGTTTGTTATGTCTCTGTAATCCAACTCATTTCAGATTTCAGTGATCATTTACTAGTGTGACTGCCTTAATAATGTTAAGAATGATGAGCAGAGCTATGCATGTTTAATCCTTCTTTATATATTGTTGGCATCAGACACAGACAATACATGGATTCTTTTTGCAGAAATGCACACTCTCTGCCAAATTTCAGGTATCATTTTCAAATGGATTGACTCCAATTATTCACATCATGGTCAAAAAACTGGTTTCTGTAGTTGCCCCCTTCCGTATTTGGCACCTGGACTGAGGAGTGCACCTTTCCACATGCAGTACTGTTTAGTGTATGTATACTGCCTCTAGGAAAATGTATAAAGATGAAGTCCGTGTTGTGATTGTTATGCTAATGATGCATAGTTGTACATCTCTTTCTCCTAGTGAATATGTCAGGCATGAATTGCATTGTGAATGACCTTGGCTGTATCCACAGCTGGATGACTTGTGATTGTTTAAAGAGTAATGCATCATAGCCAAGCAGTAAAGCCTCAGCTAGATGAGTTGGCAATCTGGGTAGTCCACTGACTTGTTGAGGATGTAAAAAAAAATTCTCTCTGAGGTCACAACATGCTTTATGAAGCTACTTAAATGACAGATGGCACTGCACTAACACCTGATCTACAACTTAGTTGCTGTGCTGATTGTACCTCCTAAAATGTCACACTCAGGGCAGCTATGTCTCTTTGCCCCCATAGCTACAGTACTGATAGATATTTGCCAAGGCTACATGTGTCACTCTTAGTGACTCTTAATGATGCAGCTTTGAATATTCTGAAGGAGCAAATTCTATTGCAACTCTTCTTTTATTTTGTCTCCTTTGCTGCACCTACTTTATGGGTCCATTACTTTTATCTAGTTGACCTAGTTGTTTTGTCAGGTCAATAGCAAGCCAAGCTTGGCCTAACAAGATCTCCGGTTCCATTCTGTGTTGCCCTGGATGTCTAACCAGCTCATTACTTTTAGTTCAGTGGCAATTGCCATCCACCATATATTTTGAATAACATTCTCCAGCTCACAGCTTTTGAAAACAAAACATATTTATAGTAATCCTGGCCACTATACTCTTGAGTTTTAATCACTAAAAAATCAGTTTTTGGATTCTGGGTATAATTAAAATAAAATCGTCTTGGCTTAAAATCAAGTAAATTTTTATTTTAGGATAATATTCTTCAATATAAAAAAAACTATTTCCAACGACTTACTTGATTGAACACTAAAGTTAAAAATAAGTTGTGGTACTAATTACTGATAGCTTTAAAATAAAATCTATTAACAAGCATTGGCACTTGATTAAGTAAGATGCATTTTTTTTTATAACATAGTATCTGATGAATGTGTTTTTACATACAAAAAGGGTTGCAATTTTGGACAAGATTTTCCAAATTCCAATAGTCTTTGGCTAAATCTAGAAGATCTTTTGGTGGGTTGATTTCCTTGTGGCAACTGTATGAACTGCAAACATTTATGTCAGACTGAGCATTTTATTTCTGTAAATGTCAGCAAGACATTCAAGATCAGACATGCGATAACATTTGGGACTGAATGCGTTATTTGCATGGCCGTGCACAGATGAGGCACTTTTTAGGTTGGCCACATTTTTTTTTTTTTTGCTGATACTCATTGTAGAAAGGAACCCATTTTACTGCATAAACAAACAGTGAAATATGCTACAGCTAAGTTTTTTTATGGGCATTGATAAAGTTGAGTTTGGATTAGAATGCTTCAGTACCTTGCAGAACATTTTTAAAAAATAAAGAAATATTGTGGGTAATAACAGTAGGTGCTCTGTATACCGGACTTAATGAATACTTATGAATTACATTTAACACAGCTGGGCTTTTACTTTTAGGTGGCAGTAGAGTTCACCTATCTTATACATTTTGATAGCATGTCCTTAATATACGAGCATTATATATAGATATTTAACTTTGGTTGAGACAGATATTTTGTTCATTATATTTTGATATTTTGTATTAATTAATATGTAGTTTAACAGATTGTAATATTGTGTTATGAATCATGTGACTGGTGATGTTAATTAAATATGTCTCCTGGTTTGAAACATTAGAGTTTACACTGATGAGGCTTCCTCTGTTGTGAAACTATGGTCTGTGTTTGGTTACTATGCTAAGGAAATAAATATGCTTCAATAACACTTGAACTGCTAGCGTTTTTTTGTGCTGTTTCATGTAAGTTGATATTTTCATGTGTTATTTTGATAGGCTATGGATTAATAATCAGACTAAAAATTCACATTTTGTTATCTTGATTTGTGGTGAGGCTGTCTTGACAATTGTTTTTTTTAATATGGAAAGATGGCTTAGATCAGTTGAGATTATTTTTGGATTATTTAAATGAATTCTAATGACTTTGGCATTTCATTTTCTTATACATATGATATTTCTGTTACTAATTTTCTGGAAGTCACTTTTACAAACTTAATAGGTGGAACAGTTTTGACTATATCATATAGAAAATAATTCTATTGTAATGCTTTGTTGCACTCTAGTAGTTGTCATCCTTCACATATTGTAAATAACTTTTTTCCTCTCAGATTTTGAGGATACAAAGGTTGTGCATTAAACCAGACATTTTTCAATATGAAGCCCTGAATCTTATGTCCAGATTTACTCACAGAAATGATTGATGTAAGGGTATTGTTAGGGTCTACAATAAAGCATGACGGTAAACTCATGAGGATAATTGAGTGAGAATAGGGACTCTATAAATTAAATATGGATCATCCAATTTGACTTTGAGAATAACAGTTATAGCGACCATGACGTTCTGCATAAACATTGTCACATTTTATTCCAGGGCATTCATTTAAAGCACCACGTGTCTTCTCATTGTTTGACTATGTATAAGAATGGCAAACGTTAGCGTAATTATATTTCTTCTACAAAAAACAAAACATTTTTGGCTATGAAGAGAAAAATTTAAGTAAGGGTAGTTTTCCCTGGGAAAACTGCTCACATATTTTTTTTTTTTTTTTTTTTTTTTTTTTTAGAATTTGTAGTTTTCCCTGGGAAAACTGCTCACGTGTTTTTTTTTTTTTTTTGAATTTGTAGGATTAAATGTTTCACTACTATTAATACCATATGTACTTATTTTATTTTATTTTATATTTGTTTACCAGGATAGTTCGATTGGAAACAAGTTGTTTTTCAGCAGAGGCCCACTGAGAAAAGCTCCACATAAAGGACAATGATTACGTAACGTTACATATGACAATAAACAGTCCTTATGTGTAACATTACATGTGACAATAAACAGTCCTAATATATAACACTAAATGTATGTGTACATTAAATTACAAGAAGATAGTTATCAGACTTTATATATATAGATATAGGTATAGATATACATATATATGCCAGTTAAAGACACAGGTTGCAATGTTGGCACTCTGTTAACACACACAGTAATGCAAGAGAGTATACAAATTAATTGAATAAGTAATTCATTCAGGAAACTACACATTCAATATATGAGAGACATTCATGTTCTAAACAGAGTACAGTGTATGATCTGAAGGTCTCCATTCAAGGATAGGGCAAGTTAGTAGCTTATGAGAGACATTCCAAGATGCAAGGTATAAACTGTAACAGAGGAGGAAGAAAAGAAAACTCCGATTAGTTGATCAGGATGCTACAAATATATACAGTGGTATGGGGAGAGTATTAATGAACAAAGTGGTGAGAAAAGCTGTAGTCAAGATTAGGGATTAGCCTAGGGTGAAGCACAAATATAGCCATGTCTTCATTAAGTGAAGTTTTAGCATTATTTTTAATTAAGATAGATTGGATTTTTTTTTAAATTGAGATAGATTAGAGACTTATGAGAAATAACTGGTTACTTCCTACAGTTCTGAATATATTGTATATCTGATTTTATGGCAATGTGGCAGATTTTATGTAGGATAAACTTCAAAGTTGTTTAAAAATCCTATGTCACTGCATATTAGTGATATAAATTGTAAAAGATCACAAAGTGCACCCAGTGACAGCATTTACTTTTAATGGGATTGGAAAAGTAACATTTGCTGTTCTTACTACCACTCAAAGACATCAAATAGTTGATTTTAAGTAGCAGAAATGAATGCTGAATTCAGGTGAGTATGTTAAACCAGGAATGAGTGAATTATTATAAACATAAGTAATTTTACATATATATCAAGATTTGCCCTTCATTATTTTAAAATATTTTTTTATTTTTGTTTGTTTGTAGGCCTGTGCATTTTAAATATACTGATGTACTTTTTCTGGCTGACGTTTGGAACTTAATTTCATTTTATTTCATCATGTGACTGATCATGTAGGGTTTTTGACAGCGTCTGTGTAGGTTATGGATGGACTCTTAAGGTTATTATTATTTCATAAGTTAGGATCAAACATTGAAAGAAACAACATTTATTTGCTAAGAGGAATGTCCATTTTTAATGCTTTGGAAACAGAAACATACTGCATAAAAACATGTTGAATTAAGGAAGAGTATGACTGACAAAACTAAATTACAGTGTCTTCTTTTAACAGTATAGACATACCCATTGGTGACTGTTTTTATCTTGCTGTCAGTCAATTTTATATTAATACCCATCATTGATTGTTTTGTATCTTGCTGTCAGTGAATTTTATTTTTAAGTCGCTTTTCCAGAATTACATTTCTAACTGCTCTTTTGAAATCAGTATACAGCATACACCATTTTTGATAAACTGCTTTAGTTTGCTGATGATTACAATTAAGTGTTCTAACTGCTTTTAGTTTCCACTCGTCTCTTTATATATGAATCTACTTCACTGTGCCGAAAACTCATTTCAACAATTTTCATTTCACTGAGACCAAATCGCCCAAATCCCAAATCATCAAAAACTTATTTGACTGAATTCCATTTCACGAAAAATAGTAGTGGTGGTGTATATGTCCTTTTTCCCCACTGTAGTGCAATCCTGGAGTTAGTATATATAGTTGGGGGGTAACAGCTTGGTTTTGTATTATCCAGTTTCTGTTAAGAGGGGAAGTAAGTAGTTTTTAACCAAGCTCGGTGGGGGGCTACCCCCCAACTATATATACTAACTACAGGATGCCAGTACAGTGGGGAAAAGGGCATATACACTGCCACTACTATTTTTGGGGAAATGGGATTCGGTCAAATGAGTTTTCAATGAACTGAGCTTTCGGCGATTTGGTCTCGGTGAAATGAAATTCAGTCAAATGAGTTTTCAGCAAAGTGAAGTACTTATATATATATATATATATATATATATATATATATATATATATATATATATATATATATGTATGGGTCTACTTCTAAAACCCCAAAGCTCAGTTACCTGACTTTCAAAAGACAGAGATGAAAAAACAAAATTCCAGAAGACCAACCACTCGGAACACTGACATTTCACTACAGGTAGGTAACCGTTAGGCCAGCATGTTGACCTTTGCTCCTTACCTCCACGGTTGTGCAATTTCAGAGTTGGTATATTTAGTTGGGTGAACGTGGGGTGTGGGTTTTCACACACACACACACACACACACACACACACACACACACACACACACACACACACACACACACACATACATATACATATTTAAAGCTATAGATATGTATGTATAGCTGTATAAGACATATATTGGTATCAATATATGTTATTAATATCTAATTAATCATCTAGCCATATAATACCTCTATATAAATTTATATTATTTTATATTGTTATATATGCATATATGTGTTTGTCTATATTTACACACACATGCACACACACACACACACACACACACACACACACACACACACACACACACACACACACACACACACACACACACACACACACACACACACACACACACACACACACACACACACATTCCAAGCACCACAATCCAATGAACATGCAGGTAAGCTGTACACTCAGAAGTTTACCAAACCAACAGTTCCACAAGCAGCTTTACTACAGAGACTCCACAGGAAATTTTCAGCTTTTTAATTAGCAATTGCTTTTGTTTAACAAACAATACAGGACTTCCTCACGTCTCTCACATAAAACATTTCAGTATATGTGCAGCAATGACATGACCAGAAACTACATGACATAAAATTTCCAAACTTTACATTTCTTATATCAGCTAACACAAAAGCCATCACAAATAAAAAAAAAAAATAACTTAAAAGCATTTAAGCCTTGAGACTGCCATATTAGCGTGCATGGATAAACATTCTATGTCTAAGTTATAAGTATGACTTGTTGGTAAAATGTACCTATGATTTCATAGTTAGTAAGATATCTATACTAATTTGTTCATCAAGTAAATTTATGTGCAAGACGTGTTTAGGGAAATTACAAAATATTTTCAGAAACATTCCGATTTGGCTTTCAGTGTATGCCCAGTTTGATAAAATGGTGGGCAACTATGTTGGGATTGGGAAATCAGGTATACATGATTTGTTTTATATGTAAGGGAATATTTATGTTTTTGTAATATATCTCATTTCCTCAGTAGCTAATAACAACTTTCAAATGTCTTCCCCAGACTTTGAAACTGGAACTGGCTACTGTATTACACTCAAGCTCAGTTATCACTCCTGCATAATGATTTATGCATTCTGTTTAGCTACAACTGTATTTTCACACTCCCTCTCTATCTCCCCTGTCAGGTTACATCACTGATCAATACATGACAAATTAAAAAAACCAGCAGACATTTTCCAAAATATGACATGTTTTTACACTACGTCTTGGCTGCATATATATACTACTACCTCCTCATGTTATTATACTCTTTCACTCTCTTTGTATAGCATTGTATTCCCTGGTATTATTTTGTACTACTTGCTATATTTTGTATTACTTGCTGTTCCTCATATTACGTTTTGTATTTGTCATTCATTTATTATTATATTTTTTGTATTTTTGTCATTTATTATTGCACATTGTTTTATGATTTATTAAATAAATGTGGAGCTTTTCTCCCCAGGCCTCTGCTAAAAAAGGACCTGTGTCCAGTCGGACTTTCCCGGTAAACAAATGTAAAATAAATAAAAAAAATAAATAATAAATATCATTTATAAAGGAATGATGTTATCTCATTGATGGATACTTGTATGATTTGAACTGGAAGACTGAAGAATGGTTTTAGTTATTCATTGGTGTTTAAGAAATGTTCAGTAAAGTATTTTATCAAAAAAAAACTGTAAGCATTGGTTAATGCTCTCTTTTAATCACTTTATTCAGATCTTGTGGATTAATAGGATGCGTATCTTAGGTATTTCATTTCAATGCAAACCTAAATCCTATATCAACATCTACTGCAAGATTGAATTAAAACTGTACAGCAGTCTGAACTCTAGCTTGGATCCTCACATCTCTCCCTTTTTTGTACCCACTACTTCTGTAAGACATCTGGCTTTATTAATTATTTTTGACTTATGTGACTCTCATGGTATTATATACATTAGTCCTTTTCATTAATTAATTATTTTAAGTATCTACTATTAATTTCACTTGCTCTGTATATATCCACAGCCTTCAGTGCAGTCAGGTCTATTTTCTACCAACAGATTGCTGCTGTTTCATTGCTTCTTATACCATAAGTTATTATATCGCTTATTAAAAAGAATCACGCATTTATACAATGCACAGTCTTTAGCTCTGTACTTCAGCTTAGTAACCTGCAGGTTTGTAATGGAACTAATATCTAATAATGACAAGGTCTTTCTAGCCTAACAATAATTAAAGTAAGAGGGTTAACCAGTTCTGTGTCTTCAACCTCAGTAAAATGCAAAAATATTTCACTTTGCAACTTTTCAGACTTTTCATCTGATCTTGCATTGTGGAATAAATTTGATTCCTGGATCCAGTGCTTTTGTTTTCAGCCAAACTTCCTTCTAATAGAAGAAGTCCAGAAGTTGCATTTAAGTCATTTTTCTATTGAGAATTTCATCTCTGTTGGTCCAAACATAGTAGCAGTTGAAAGCCAATATTTCTTCTCTTGATTCTGGCAGATAATTCAATGGCAGTATGGATTATTAAATAATGGATAAACACAGTATACACTGGTCTAAACTCAATGAGCTCTATATTCCAACTGAATCCTGCAAATCACTATAGCTAGCTCATTAGTCTTAAGGCTATACAGTCAATAACGATATGCTGGTTGGAGAAGCACAACAGGCTAGATTGTCACCATGAATTCTATTCAGGAAATGGGAACACTTATCTACCATCAAAATCTATTTTGCATTACTTTTCTGATTTTTTTCTACAATGTTTCTAAGTGCTATCAGTCAAAGTACAGAGAACGTTGTATTAATTTTGGCCATTAGTCACCTAAATGACAGACCTATTTGGATAGGGATGTATGAGGGGGATGAATGATTCAGTCTTGCCATGATTCTATAATGCTAGCAAGACACAGATCAAGGATTACCACCTGAGGTCTCCCCAGAAAAGAGGCCAGCAGGCTGGTAGGATTAATCTGGTCAACAAAGGATAACTAATTAACTAACTAATTAACTAAATAGAAGACTTAGGATTCAGAAAACTTTCATGCTAAATGAATTCCTGGGATGAGTGGCCATGGACAGGGTGTCTGTAATTCAGAAACACATGAGCTGAGTAGGCTGAGCAGCATGGTTGGCCTGGTATAAGCTAATGGATCTGTAATAATAAGACAATGAACAACGTTATGACAATAAGCTCTCAGGGTATGCAGATAAGGCAAAACAAGATAGTGGAGTGATTTAGGATCATATAAATGTTACACAATGGGACTGCTCTTGCTGCATATTTGTATTCACATTAGGGGTTGCCACAGCATAAGTAAATGAGTATCTACAAGAGGCTCTTATAGCGGCTGCTGCTGCTTTGCCCGAGTATACAACTTCACCCCCAGAGGTACCGGGTCATCTGACTGCACATAAAGTTTCATGGACTCCATGACACCGACATTGTTGACTAGTATCATGTTGATAGGGACACTGTTCAATAAATTGTGGACATGTGCCTGCCTCTTCAGCAGCCCTCTGGGAGTTGTAGAATAACTACCCCCATGGATACTAAGATATGTGTGGCTTTTCTGTATATTAGCTACAGGAAACTTTTAGGGACCTGTTGGAAATTTAATGGGGGTATCTCAGATATCTGTCTTGGGTATACTTAGTCAGATCTGCAGTGCCATGCTTCAGCATTTGGGGGAACATATGTGGATCCCACATACCACAGAGGAGAGATCTGACATCATGTAGGATTTCTGTGACATAGCCTGATTCCCTGAGGTATTGAGGGCCATAGACTTTGCTGCAATTGAATTAAAAGCCCAACTTGGTGAAGTGGGAAGAAAGTACTTGAACTACAAGGGGTAACATTCCATCAAATGCCTGACAGTCTGTAATGTATAGGGTATAATCTACAATGTAAGTGCAGGCCACCCAGGCAGTTATCATGGCTCCATCTTATGACACAACTATGAACTGTACTAATGTTTTGTGAGAGGTGACTTCCTCCAGGGTCATCTTGTTGGTGATGCTGGATATGCCTCGAAACCCTGAGTTATGACACCCATACAAAATCCACAAAATTAAACAGAGCAGGGACACAATCGTGCACACTCACAAACAAGGGCCATTACTTAGCATGTGTTTGCGCTACTGAAGGCACACTTTTGCTGTCTCTAATCATCCAGTAGTGCCCTGCAGAATGGCCCTGCCACATATGCAAACATGGTGCCAGTGTGTGCAATGTTACACAATATCATATCTGGGAGGCAATTAGAACAGAGTTGTCACTTGCAGGAGCAGCAGCCCCCAGTACTCTATGCTGTGTAGGCTGAGTCAGCAGAGGTGCCAGCTGCTGGAGATGATCATGCCAGAGAGAGGTGAGCACAGTATTCCATGGGACTGGCAAAGAGGCAGTGGCTTGCACATACCTTCAGAACACAGTAGACAAAAGTAAAGCAGGTGCACTACTGTAAGACTGATGTGTGCAAATCCAACATCAGGCTGTGGTCAGCCATAAATAGGCTGCCCTAGCTGTGCATCAATTATAGGAAATCCATGTAACAATGTACAAAGGTCAGGGCACAGTTATTACCATTTGCATAGCTGGGGAAGGGATCACAGGAGTGATTGTTTTTCATAGGAAAATGTTTGAGTGCTGATGATTATGAAATTAAAATGTGCTGTTGGGTCTATTGCATTTCAGTGTGTGTGTGTGTGTGTGTGTGTGTGTGTGTGTGTGTGTGTGTGTGTGTGTGTGTGTGTGCGTGCATGAGTGTGTGTGTGTGTGTGTGTGTGTGTGTGTGTGTGTGTGTGTGTGTGTGTGTGTGTGTGTGTGCGTGTGGAGGGGATTCCTGTACAAGGCTTTCTGAAGGGCCAGTGTCAGTGGAAGTTTGTGTGTGAGATGTACTGGGGCTGTAGTGTTATGATTGTGGATCTGCTGAGATACACCTTCAGCAGGAGTTGGAGCACTGCAGCTTGCTGTACTGGACAGATCTGTCTCCATAGGGATGTCCTGTCCTAAGCTTAGGCATCTCCACACAAATATAGTTGTGGAAGAGCTAATACTGTGGGAGCATGATCTAGATCATCTATGACTATTATGGGTACTATCTGTGTAGGTAGCAGAAGACCAGCTTCATGGATGGCACCTCACCCTTGGCAGGTTAGCTTGTTAGGATGTGCATACAGGACAGAACACTCCCATAGGACATTTCATTAAGCATGCAATGCCCTAACTAAGTGTGCCATGACAGTGCTGGTATTAGCCTTTGCCTACACAATGGCCCTGCACACATGCTGTGTTGTGGCTACTGGTATTCTGACCTTAGGGGAGGGTGGCAAATATGTCCCCAGTGAGCACCATTACCCACCCCCTTTGTGTACCTGTCTGTCAATGGGTGCCAGGGGCAGATTCTGTCATGTATTTGCTAGGGGATGCCACTCTTCCTGATTGACAGTGTCTTCATTACCCTGATTTCACTTTGTGGTATGTATCTTGTGAATCTGCATAGAGCCTGTGTCCACTGTCTGTGTAGGGGATGCAGTGGTCACATTACCTTGGTCCACGCACATTACACACACTCCCCGATTGTGCTAACATGTCCCAATTATTAGCATCAGTGATGGCACTTCAAGAGTGCTGGTGCAGGATAAAAAAATTACCTGTGAATATACCAAAGTACAATATCCTGTGTATGGGACTGCTCCAGAAATATATTTGAAATTGAAGTATACCAATCTTTTCATTAACAAAGTAAATATTATAATTGCATTCCTTGTGGGGATGGCCATAGAAAGGGGATCTCTGATGTTCCTGCATATCATAAATCAGACAGCTTTAATAATTTTGGCAGTGACCAAGGGATTCAGAGGACATGCAGATAGTCTGATACAGAAAAAGAGCTATATAACTGGGACAACTCCAACAGATTGTCTTGTTGGCCACCTAAACTCTGCCTCAACATATGATACCACACTGTGGTGCTGATTGGAGTTGACAGAGACCAGATACTCCTCCATATATAAATAATTGCTGTAACACTGCAGCTGACCAAGACAGCATGGTTCTTTTCTCTCTGTGGTAAAACATTTTGCAAATGACATATGGTGTAATGTATGCAACAGTCATTTTTTTTCAGTAAAAGTTATATAGCAGGTAGACAGAAAGTGTTCAGTTGTGCTCTGATTATGTGCTGATGGATGTGTCTCACATTATTTCTTTATTCATTTGCTGACATTTGTTTATTGGAAATGTCTGACTGGATAATTTTATTCGTTTGCAGTGGAGGTCTGGTAACAAAAGCTTGACAAAGAAAAGAACATAAAATACATATAAATGGGTGAAAATTGGTATCCTATTATAACATACTGTAAATCCATAAATGAGTACAGATATTAATACATATATGCACATACACCATCATTAAAACAAGATAAATGCAATGTCAGGTAGCATTAGGTTCATAGGTAGGTACTAGGCTATCTGCCCGAGGGCATTTATAAGCCTAGCTAGAGTGTGTCGGCTTTTGCCTCCCCAATGATTAATTAACTGAGCCTCTGTCAAGCAGAGCCAATGAAGTGATCCCAGAGGTGTATTTTCTGTTACCTATCCACTCGTCAAGGTTTCTCTTGAAGAGTGTTAGTGAGGGGCTCTGCCTAATATAGTTAGGAATTTTGTTCCAAAGCATGGGGAGTCTCTGTGACAGGAATCTGTCCCTCCAGCATGTTCTATTTATTGTTGTGGTGAGGTTTAGCTCACTAGAACGTGTGGCTCGCAGTGACTTGGATTCTTTAGGTGGAGCATGTCCATCAATTCTGAGTTGGACATGGCTTTGTAAGTCAGGCAGAGATCACTTCTGAGTAAGCGATATGCCACTGAGTACAGCTGGAGTTTTTTCAGTTGGGCTGCATAGTTCTGTCTGTAAGCCAGTTGGCAACCCATCTTGTGACGTAGGGGTTTATGTTCAGGCTGGTGAGTTGTTCTATAATACCTGAGTGAAGAATGGTGTTGAACGCCTTGGCGAGCTCAAGGTAGGCTGTGTGAACCACCTTTCCTTCGTCTATGGCCTTGGTGACTGTCTCGAGGAAGTCAACCAGGTTTAGTAGACATGATCTGCCCTTAGCAAAGCTGAACTGGGTTGGGTCAAGTGTTTGGAGGTTCCCAATGTCTTTGTTAATGAGTTCCATGATGATGCGATCTATAGCCTTGCAGACCAGGCTAGTCAGGCTTATGGGGCAATAGTTACCAGGGTCAGTTGTGGCCCATCCTTTGTGGAGAGGAATAACCATTGCTGTGCACCATTCTATGGGCATGTAGCCTGTGGAGATGCTGAGGTTGAACAGCGTGTTTAGGTGGGGGGGTTAGTTCATTCTGTAGTTCGTGCAAGACGCAGCCTGGGACACCATCTGGCCCCACTGATGCTGTGTTTTTGGCTTTTGAAAGGGCTGTTTTCACCTGTGATTCTGTGATTTCTGGGACACTACACTTTTCCAGTATTGTTGTGGGCCCTTTTGAAGGTGAGAGGGAGGTGAAGTTTGCACTGAATCTATCTGCCAGAATGTTGGCAATATCAACAGGTTCAGTATATTTTGTGATATTTTGCACAAGCTCAGAGCATATCTGTGAGTTGCCACTTAAATTCTTGACATAGCTAAAGAAGGCTTTGTGGTTATCTTTCGACTCCATGGCTATTTTTCTTTCGAAGTTAGCCTTGGATGATTTTATGAGTGACCTTAGTTTCTTACTGATACTTATCAGGGATGTCTTTCCTTCTTGGCATTTGCTTTTTTTCTGAACTAGTTTCTTCCTTTTGTTGTATAACCTGTTCATGGCAGGGGCCCACCAGACTGGTTTCCTTCTCTTAGGGGAGTGAGTCTTGGTTTTGCAAGGGATGGCATGATCCATGCATCCTTGTAGGTGCTCTTAGAGTGCAATTGTAAAGGGTTCTGCATCTTAGGCAGTGTTATCCTTTAGCATGGGGGCTGTGAAACTTACCACCTCTGCCTTAAGCAAGGTGAAGTTTGCTTTAAAAAAGTTTATCACTGTGGTTTCTTGGGTTGGGTGTGGTCATGGGGTGTGGACATTCAGGGTGATTAGTTTATGGTCTGATCTAATCAGTGACGGGTTGACCTCCGGTACGGAACACCTGTCGCCCATGTTGGTGATGACCGGGTTCAATATGTTGTGGTCTCTGGTAGGGGAGTTTACCAGCTGATCCAGGGCATTTGAGTTGATAAATTCCAGGAAGTGCTGAGCCTGGAAGTTTGTACTCAAGTAATTTTCCCAGTTAATGGTAGGTTAATTGAAATCGCCCAATATCAGGGTGTTCGGTAGGACCTTCATGTTCTCCAGTGTCTCCAGAAAGGCGGAGTGGTGGTCATGGGTCATGGAGGGTGATTTGTAGCAAGCCACAATTTGCATTGCAGATTTTCCCAATGTTAGTTGCACCTGGATGATCTCAGAGGTATCATACTGCGCCACTAACCTGGAGGTGTGGGTATCCTTGATGAATATGGATACACCCCCTCCTTTTGTGTTTTGGTCCATGTTCTGTGGCCAAAATGTGTGGTATGAGTTGTAGCCCAGTAGTGCTGGAGTGCTCTCTGGAGCCTTGAACCAGGTTTCAGTTACTGCACAGATGTCAATGTTCTCCATACTTAAGAGTGCTTCAAGCGCATGCATTTTGAGATTTAAACTCCTGGAGTTGAGTAGCATAACCCTCATTTTTTTACTTGTGCTGTTTATGGAGGTGGGTTTGAATTTTGAGCCTTGCCTAAAAAAGGCACTATGGGGTCAGCAAGAGCCTTGGCCAGTATTTGAAAGCCAAGGGGTGACAGGTGCAAGTCATCTCTTGCGAAGCAACGTGGCTTGTCGAGCATGTCATCCCAGGCTGACAGATACTGGATCCTCTTTGAATGACACCAGAAGCTTAGCCAATTGTTGAAATTGATAATTTTTTCTTTATATTGAGGCATCATTCTTGGTGAAGGCAGGATGCTACTCAGGGTCAGTGTCATACCCACCTGGGCTACATGATCAGAGAGCTCTTCCATGTCTGTTTTCATGTAGTCCAGGGAGGTACATCTCAGGTCATTCGCACCAACATGAACAATGACAGAGTCATATTTGTACTTATTCTGGAGTGACCTGAGTGCTTGTGTTATGTGGCAGATTCTGGCTCCTGACAGGCAGCTAACAGTAACCTTCTCCTTGTCCAGCCTAGTGAGTTGGCGTCAGTGTGCCTGACTATTGAGTCACCTATTACTAGTGTGTTAGGTATGTTAGTTCGCCTTAAGGACTGTGATTGTGCGGCACATTGATTTTGTGTTTTATATGTTGTCTGGTTTGTGACGGGAGGTGCAGGTTTTGTGGGTGTCTGCTTTGGAGCTCTCTGATGCTTTTGCAGGTTTTTATTTAGAGCCTCTGAGTATGATTTCATGTATTTATGTGTATTTTTTGCCAGTGCTGGTTTAGTAGGTCTATGTGAGGCTGGAGGTGTGGTGCAAGTGTTAACCTTCTCCTCATGACTGTCTGTTCCAGTCTTTGGTGTAGAGACCTTAGTCTCCAGTTTGTCTGTATAATTGCATCTCTCGCATATGTTAGTGTTTTGTGGTAGGAGGAGAGGGCTGTCTGTGTACATGAGGCAGTTGTAACATTGCCTCAGGATACCCAGATTCACCAGCTAGACTGAAGAGTATACGTGAAGTTGCCCTTTAATCATGCCTGAATAGTAGGGTGAGCTGCTTAGTTGCTTGGTTGGTGAGGGGTGGATAAAGAGCCTTGCCCTACTGGGAAGTCAAGTGTCGGGGTATATTAGTGCTTGCTATTAGGTCTGAGCAAGTGCTGGACTGCAGGATGCTTTTTGAGTGCTTAGGTTGAGAGTTAGACTAGTTTCAGGTGAAAAACTGAAAAGGAGACTTAGTGGAGCTGGGAATAATTTAACCCTAGCTAACCGGTGCTGCCTGGCGTACAAGACTGTGCAAACGCGTTTTTTAAACTACGTGGGCTGGAACCTCTTCTCCAGGGACAGACGGCTGCTCAAAGTTCCCCTCTCTCACAGGTGAACAGAGAAACTTCCCTCTATCCAAGTAAGGTATGGGCAACTCAGAAACTTGTAACACAGCCCTGAATTCAGCACTAGCCTGAAAACTGGACGATACTAGCTTAGAAAGGCGGGAAACAAGAACTTTTTTTTTTTTTGAAAAGATAAGGCAAAAACAGTAGAAAGTACACTTGAAACAGCTTTAAATGACTACAAGCGATCAGAAAAGGCCATCACACTTTAGTGTGTAGCCTACAGCAGTTAAACAATTTATTTAAACAAAAAACAACTTTTTAAAAGTGCAGGCAGTCAAATAAGTACAATATGTGAAAAAAACAAGCTTTTAAATCACAATAACTGCTGGTAAATCAGCGTTTAGGCAGAAAACAGATAAGTACAGCAAGAAAATACAGAAAACTGATACAAAATCACTCCAAAGTCTCTCTTTTAAGCTAAAAGGCTTGTATCAGTTTAAGACTTTCTATTGCTTTCCAGTAGGTTAGTTACAGGAAAGATGGGAAGCAAGTGCAGATGTGGTCTTTTAAACACGAAAGTTGAAAGAGATGGGCAACTTCCCAAATGATCAATAAACTACAATTCCTGGGCCAAGAACCACTCCTCTTGTGGTAGACAGGCTACCTAGTACTTACCACTCCCACTGATAAACTAGAAGGCTGCACTCCAACACAAAGGCTTGGGGGGCTCAGAAGCTTACAAACAGTCCTGGATTACAGCATACCTTTACCTGGACTAGAGTAGTTACAGGAATGATGGGGACCAAGTGCAAACACGGGCTTTAAAACCATAAAGTTGACAGAGATGGAACAAACTGCCCAAAAGGCCAATAAACTACAATTTCTGGGCCAGAACCACTCCTCTTGTGATAGGCTACCTAGTGCTTACCACTCCCACTGATACGCTAGAAGGTTTCCCTCCAACACGGAAAGGCTTGGGGGGGCTCAGAAGCTTACAAAAAGTCCTGGAATACAGCAAATCTGCACCTGGACTAGATTAGTTACAGGAAAGGTGGGAAAAAGTACAAACATAGGCTTTTAAGCCAGCAAATTGAACGAGATGGAAAATTGCCCAAACAGCCAATAAACTACAATTTCTGGGCCAGAACCACTCCTCTTGTGGTAGACAGGCTACCTAGTTCTTACCACCTCCCACCGATAAGCTAGAAGACTTCCCTCCAACACAGAAAGGCTTGCGGGGCTCAGAAGCTTACAAACAGTACTGGATACAGCAAGTCTGTATCTGGTCTAGACAAGTTACAGGAAAAGCAGGAAACAAGCTAGGATTTTTTTTTTACAGAAATGCAGCTAAAACAGCAGTAAATACAATTCAAATGCAGTGCAGGCTAGCACACATGTATCAATATTATGGAAAATACAGTTTAATTAAATGCAATTAAATTAACAAATGACTAAAAAACAAGTACTGAAGGCATTAAATTAGAAGGCTACTAACAAGCAGTAATAAGTGCAGAGTAAGAACAACTGAACAGATAGCATGCAGAACAGCAACTAAGACAGTTACAGTAAGAGCAGCTGAATATATGTATATGTATATAAATATATATATATATATATATATATATATATATATTTTTTTTTTTTTTTTTTTTTGAGGGAGGGAACACATGCTTCTAACAAGCAGTAATAAGTGCAGAGTAAGAACAACTGAACAGATAGCACGCAGAACAGCAACTAATTATGGTAAGAGCAGCTGAAAAAAAAATATATATATATATATATATATATATTTTGCAGGAGGGAACACAGTAGGATTAAGAGGCTACAGGGGTTGTTCTTCTCAAATGCTCTCTTTGTACACAGTAGGAGTGCCTGAAATCAGAATATGATCTCACTGCACTCAGTTGAGAAGGAGTATCCAAATACAAACTTACAAGAGGGGCGGGCAGTTTCAAAGCCACCAAGATTAACACCAAGACAAGAACAGGAAGGGTGGGTGGGAAAAACACAGTGGAGACAAAAAGAGACAGAAACAATACAGCACCACTATAAATAATAGGCAAGTGTATAAATACAGCACAGTGCAAATTAAGTTGCACAAAGTGTACTTATCAGTTTGGAATAGATTCCAACTCTGCAGCCCACAGCAAATCTATCAGCTTTCTAGCAGTTCATAGAAATGCAGTCTCTACTGGAATTACAACAATGAAATACACCTCAGGCAATAACTAACAGCTAGGATGTGGGCTGGCTCAAAACCCCCCTCCCTGAAACTAGCTTGAGCTACCCTGAGAAAAAAACACAGTGGAGACAACAAGAGACAGAAACAATACAGCACCACTATACATAAGATGCAAGTGCATAAATACAGCACAGTGCAAATTAAGTTGCACAAAGTGTACTTATCAGTTTGGAATAGATTCCAACTCTGCAGCCTACAGCAAATCTATCAGCTTTCTAGCAGTTGACAGAAATGCAGTCTGCACTGGAATTACAACAATGAAATACACCTCAGGCAATGACTAACAGCTAGGATGTGGGCTGGCTCAACAACCCCCTCCCTGAAACTAACTTGAGCTACCCTGAGAAAAAAACACAGTGGAGACAAGAGACAGAAACAATACAGCACCACTATAAATAATAGGCAAGTGTATAGATACAGCACAGTGCAAATTAAGTTGCACAAAGTGTACTTATCAGTTTGGAATAGATTCCAACTGTGCAGCCCACAGCAAATCTATCAGCTTTCTAGCAGTTCACAGAAATGTAGTCTGTACTGGAATTACAACAATGAAATACACCTCAGGCAATGACTAACAGCTAGGATGTGGGCTGGCTCAACAACCCCCTCCCTGAAACTAGCTTGGGCTCCCCTGAGAAAAAAACACAGTGGAGACAACAAGAGACAAAAACAATACAGCACCACTATAAATAATAGGCAAGTGTAGCAAATCTATCAGCTTTCCAGTAGTTCACAGAAATGCAGTCTGTACTGGAATTCTTTGACAAAGTTGGGAGGATGGCCTAATGGTTAAGGTGTTTGCCTTGCAAACACAAGGTACAGAGTTTGAATCTCACAGGGGATAATTGGCTAGGCTTAAAATGGCTCGCAAGGGCAGTTAGCCTAGTACTAATCTATGAACCTATGAACATGTACAACACACGTTAAAAGTGACTGTACTTGACAAAATGTAGTTGTAAAAAGTATCATGTACCTTGTACAAGCAGAGTTTTATTCACTAACAATTCCTTACAGGTGCAGATGTTGCAGGGTTCAGCAACTGTCCCACAGGCTCTTCCTTATCACAGTGTTCTATGCCTCCTGTTATATTTGTCTAAGGCATGATGATTATGCTAATTAGGGCTCAACACTTTATTGCTTCTGAGTCACTCAATTAGCATAATATGAAGAGCTGCTAAACAGCTTGCCCAGTTGTACTTAACGTTGTGCCCATACCTGGAGATGTAGGTAGGTTCAGGTCCTCTAGGGGGTTGCATATAGGCACATCATTACTACAGCAGAGTAATTGTTTCATGACCTTTGTATAATAGTACAGGTAAAATGGTCAGACTCTGATGATGTTGTACCTATATTTTTTCATTGTGTTACATGTTTCTCTCTTCCACCTTCCTTTTTGATATAATTTCTGCTACTTACATTTATTTGTTCTTTGTTTTATTTTCAGTTATTTTACATTTACAAGGAACATACTCTATACCAGCACTACTGCCACAGTCTAGGCATGTTGCCCCATCACCAGTGGGTACTATACCACCACCAGCATCATTACAGTCAATGGTAACCTCAGCTGTCACACTGACCTACACCATAGCAGGATAATTGTCTTTTACCTGTGTATCTGATGCTAGCTTTTCTGTTGTCTTTATCCCTAATTGTTTCACTGCCTCCTGTCTCAGTATTGTCTATATCATATGTTTGTTTGTGTTTTCCCTGCTACCCTAACCCTCTTACCTTCATCCTACTTCCCTTACTACCTTCTGCAACTTACCTTCTCTCTCTAACTGGGTCAACAAGTAGATCAGCACACAAGCCTATGGCCCTTTAAGGCTGCCACATACCTTGCTGTTCTTGCTGCTACCATGCACGTGAGATTGCAAGGAGCCCCACTGAGGTAAGGGCACAACGGACAAGCAGTACTGCTGCTTTTACTTCCCTGTGGTGTCACTGCTGTCTTAGCTGCTTTTCCCCACAATCCATGATACAGCAGCAGTAAGGATACTCAATGATACTGTTCATTGTGCACATGTACTTAGCTACATTCTTTGTTAAATATCACTGGGGCTCATCATGGACACACAGTGAGCAGAAAAGGCCTGGCTGCAATCAGGACCGTACTGCTTCTGAATCTCAAGATTAATCTTAGGTGTTGCCTTGAAAGAGTGTATTGCTTCATAATTTACATTTCTTTAATATATTTATTAAAATTTTACATACAGGAAGATGCACATTAATGTAATAAATATATAATTAGTTGCATAAGAGTCTACATCAGCTCTTGCTATATACATTACTTAAATTTATTATATAGCCATAAACTGATCATAGAACATAGATTCATAATTATCTATAAATGAGTTCAATTGTATCCAGTACTTATATTATGTGGTTATTTTGTCTGCTTTTCATTTTAAAAGCAGATACTGCTTTTTGACACACAATAGTGACAATATTTGTAAATTCTGTAAATGAAGGTATAATCTCACGTTTCAAATTATTTACAGTGATTTTCCTGGCTGTTTTTAATAAGCTCTAGTGAAGTGAGAATTGACACTTTATAATACATCTGGGAACTGAATTATTAAATACCAAAAGTTTAATTACTATGAATTTATCAGACTGCAATATTTGCAGGGAACATTTAACTCTTTCCCAAAATGTTGCAAATGTTTGCAATCATAAACCATATGCTAATAATTTGCTTTGATTAACTCATTCATTGCTGATCAGCCGAAGGATAATTAATCCCCTTGTTTCCTGATGCCCTGCAAGTCAGGAAAATACTTGCGGCCCGAGAGTTTTTCTCTAAACTCCTGTGCTGAAAACACATAATAAAATCTGAAATATCTGACAAATTATATGAGTTACAAAAAATGTAAAACACAAAGACTCTTCTTAAATACTGGGCTACATGCTAGGGTTAGTATCAAAGAACTGCCCATAGATGCTGATTTAAGCAGCAGATTTATGAAAGGAAAATTTGTTTTTGTTTGCCAAAACCTAAAAGTATTATGGTTGAACAAAGTTATATTTCTTTAAATATGTAAGATGGATCCAAGATGTCAGTTTTAGAATTGTTCACCTGCTTGAGCGCTTTCCAGTGGTATATGAGAAGAAAGGGTTGCAAACTGCTTTCTTGAGATATTGCACAACTTATGCAAATTATGTGTATAATATTTCACAACATTTCAAGATCTTAATCTAAAAAAGCATGTTTATTAGATGGCAAGAACTTGTGGTAGCACTATATGCCTTAATGTGTTGCATACCATTTCATCATTTGTTTACCTGCAGGTCACAGAGCTTTTAATAAATTATTGCAGTTATAACAATATAGCAAAAAGTCCTAACTGCTTTAAAAAAAAGCATTTGGCTTCACATTATCCATCATGTTTTAATTTCATTTTACTGATACCCACTGTTTGTATACACCACCTCAACATGATAGTATCATACTCTGTTTTTTGATTATTAATGCAAACATGGAAAAATCTTATTTATTTTCAAAACTTGTTATATGCACCACTCAATAACTTCATTTATATGCATCCCATAATGATTCTTTTACTATGCATACTTAGCAAATCATACCATCTTGTAGATGCATCCTTGCTGTCTTAGTTTTAAATACCAATATTTCAGAAATTAGAATTTTGAAAACACTGCCGGGCATACTTGTTTCAGGAGTATAGGGAAGTCTCTTGTAAAGATGAATATATTCTTACAGTTTGCACAGGGATTCAGCTTTTTTGACAACTATACACTTGTAGAACGAGTTAAAGCTAGTTTACATTTCTGATACTCCATTGATATTCCATTGTGTCTAAATCTTTCATATTTACTTAATATCAGTCATTTCAGCCTGCAACATACAATGGTAGTTGAGCTAGTTGGACATCAGCCTAGGTCCCTGACATAATTATGACTGTTGTAGTAATGTGAGTAAACATAAATTATGCATTTTCTAGACTGATTTTTATTTTCAGTAATCAGCTATGCTTTAATTTATAGTCTTTGTTTTCCTGGTTACCATGTGATAATGAATCTATTATTCACATTACATTTTCAATCACAAAGTACCTCATAAATGTAAACATATATTTATATGACATTTTAATAGCCAGACCTACAAACATGCTGCTTGACATTTTAAGCCATCAGTGTGCCAAAAGAATAACTTACCCAACATAAAAACTATTTTTGAGAATTCCCTATTAATCTGTGGTGTTGACCAATATAAATATGTTGTGTGAAAAATTCTAACTGGTTAGGGAATATTAATTCAATAGCGTGAATCATTCTGAGCCTTCTGGTTTGAGGGCTAGTAAAGGATCGTACATCTAAATCTTCTGTCAACAGTCTAACCATATTTCACCACTTTACGATCTTCTGGATTAAGCATTTGACTTATAGCTATCTCAGTAAAACAAAGGAATGACCCATATACCACTTATTATGTTACACAAAAATGAATCTCACATACTAAAAGTATGGTGCATGCATTTTATATATAACCAGTAAAGGCCTTGGTGGTCTGCTTATTTTTTTTTCAGAAATATGAAATTAATTGCAGTGCAGAATATTGAATACTGTCTAGCATTTTAACAAAAATGACAATTACTGAATTCAAGTAAGTTGAAATAATGAATTGTATTCTCACTTGTTCCATCTGACTGAAAAGCTTTGTTTTCTTCCCCAATCCTTTTAATGCTGTGTAAAGTTACAGATCCAGACATTATCAAGTCCTGTCTCTTGCGGGGTCAGCACCTGTTAAGTTATAAAATACATATTTTATTGCACAAGAACATTTGTAAGGCAGGCACACAAAATATTATACAAGTCTTAATTTTTTCTTATTTTTTTTATTAGATATGATTTCTCCACCACTGCATTTTCGTACAAACTTGCAAAAAATGTAGTAATGAATATTCCTCTTTTCCTGATGCCAGTACAATAAAACAAAGAAATAATAATGGAAAAAAAGTAATAATAATAATAACAATAATTATAGTTATAGTGATTGAAGGAAATACAAAGGGAAATATATTTTAAAAAAGTAAAATAAAAAGGAAATGCTGCTGTTACGTCTCAGTTATCTTCCATATAATACATATATAGCAATGAGATAGTAAATATTGATTTTAACTAAAAGTTTGGTGTTAAGCTTTAAAGAACCAAGCCAGTAATCAAAAAAGTTACACTGCAAACAATCTTACACAATAATGTCATAACTCTGTATGTGGAGGATGGATTGCCTAAGAATGTCACAGCCAAAAGGTAGGAGGCCTGATTACTACAGAACACCATACCACTGAAATGTTAACGCATTGCAAAACTCATCTGCATTCTGTTAGAACTTGACCACATGAATCTTTGTGCAACAAGGCTAGTTTACTCAGAACTCATAAATAGCAGCAAACATATTATTACATTACACATCAACAAATGAGTTAAGTGCTTTACACACCAAAATCCTACTCTCAGATTAACTGCCAAACAGAAAATTAAATTAGAAATATTACATATGAATTTACATTGTTTTAAATGTATGCAGTTGTTAGATAGGTTCATAAACACAGGACTAGAGGAACACAGGAACAATACTAGGAAATGTGATCATAGAACCCTAAGATGCCTGGCTATAAATATTTAAGAATACATACCTTAAAGTTCTTGTAACTCTTTACAAGCTCTCAGCAGTAGTCACCTTCCAAATCATGAAGGAGAAGACATGATAGCTCTGGTGTAAATGTGTATCTACCCAACCAATCATCAAGATTAGTCTTAAAGGCAAGAAAAGCTGCTTGACCTGGAGTGATAACTTATCTCATAAACTGGAAATATGCTGAGTTAGGATCCTATCCCACTAGTGAATCTTATTTATTTGTTTGGTATACTTTAAGGTCCCTAGTACACTGCATTAAAACCATGTTTCAGTAACTACACACAAATATAAATGTCTTTGAGTTGCAGGAGGGCCACAAGTTCAGGCATCTTTCTGTTTATACTCCTAGCATTTAGTAGTGTCACAATGATGTTGTTCAAATTTGAGTTTGAGTTTGTCATGTAGGAGACTGCCTAAAAAAGGTGCTATGGGGACAGCACAGACTTTAGACAATATGCAAAAGCCCTGGTCTGATAGGTGTAGGCTATCACTGGTGAATTGCCATCCCTTACAATATACTCACTGTTTCAAGAATAGCAAAACTGGTCAGGCTAAGACGTTATGGATTCCCATTTCATCATTGACGTTTGTCCTCAAGGATATGAGGTGTCACTAAGGATATGAGGTGTCACTGTATGTCACATGTAAGAGTAATTTGTACCCAGAGATGGAGTATTTAGTGGGTAATAGTTCTGTCCCTCTAATGAGTTTTATTAATACATTGGTAGACATTAACATCCTTAGTTTGGGTTTTTGTGCATTTTACTGTCCTTTAGAGCCCTTAAATAAACGGCCACTTACCTTCTTGCTTTCTGAGATGGCTCCTGCTACCTTAACTATATGGGTTTTATCTTTAAAACTTTTAGGTGTCCACCTTAGAATGTCTACATGCAGCTCTGTTAACTTTTTTACTCTACCCACATAGGGATGGTGTCAAATACCTTGGCTAGAACAATGCTTCATGGATGTAATGACCATTACCCCTGTCTCTGTGACCTTTTATGAAAAAGTTTACCAAGTGAAGTAGACATGAACTGCACCTAGCTAAACCAAATTGATGAAGGTCTAGTTGTATGAGGTTTTTGAAATTATGATTACTAAAGTCCAATATGATACATTCAATGGCTTTGAAAATTATGTTATTTAGACTGATGAGTCTATACATCCCAGGTTCTGTAGTAGGGTATTTCTTATGAAGGGTCATCACTGTGGCCATTTTCCCATACTTTAGTGGCATACCCCGAGGCTAAGATAAATTAAACAAGTTGAAGAGGGTTCTGTTAGGGCAAGTTTGGTGATTTTTTACTATATATCCAGATAAATTTTCAGGGCATATTGATTTTTTTATTTTTTGAAAACACGGGATATGCTAGTTGATAATTCTGGAATAGTGTAAAGGATTCAGGGATCTGTGGAAATGTGATGTTTGCAGAGGAAGTTTTTCAGGTACGCTGGCTATGTATCTAGTGTCAGAGTTGGTGATGCTGCTTTAGACTAGTTCAGATCATTGCTGTGGAGTTATTTATAATTTTCTTCTGAAATTAAAGAAGGAGTTACAATTAACCTTGGCTAGTTTTAATTTGCACTTTGCTCTAGTCTTTCTGATGGTAGTTTTTAGTTCATCTTTGATTATTTCATTAATTCTTTAATATGGGTAGATTTAGACTTATTATAGGTATTTGGAAATGTGATTTTTTTGTTATAGAACTTTTTCATTTTGGTGGACCACTAAGGAGGTTTGTATTTAAATATCTCATTTTATATAGCTTTGGAAGAGACAGCTAGGTCTCTACACCTTTGCAGGAGGGTATAGAATTTCCCTGAGGACAACAGATATTGCAAGTGAATTTCCCAGGCTCATCATAGAATTTGAGCGGGCCTGTCTGTTTGACGCCCTTAGAGTTATAATTTCTCACTGTAGTAGTCCTAGAGACCTTAAGGAAGAATGTCACTAATTTGTGATCTGATAGTCAATGGTTCAGGTTTCTGATTTCTGTTTCCCCAGTGAATGATAAACTCCTTAGATCCCTGTTCTGATAAGTGCCTGATTACAGATGATTGAAAGCATAACTTTCCTTAAATATGAAATACACATCATAATTACAAAATGTTTACACTTCAATGGCATAAAGAACATTCTTGCTTAAATATATTAACTCCATGGCTGCACAGTGGCAGAGAAAGGAGAAAAGCATAACAAGGATAAACACAGTAACCATATGTACTTCAATCCCACAGTCACAGTCAGGAAACATGATCAAAGAAAAAAGAAGACGAGGAATTTGAGCTGGGAATTAATACCAAACTAAATGGGCCTCAACTAACTGTAAATAAAGCAAGCAAGCTCTCTGTTCTGTGTGCTTTTAGCTTTTAAGTTAATATTTTAAGTCACATCCTAACAGTCACCAAGTTTGAAGAAGAGTTCTATAGCATGCATAAAGTTTGAACTGAGCAGTCAGATCAAAAAGTTGTAGCTTATAGGTTCATAGATGTTTATTAGGCTAATGACAACAAGGGCCTTTTTAAGCCTAGCCATGCATCCCAAATCTCTGGCGACTTCTGATACCCTTGATAAGTGTAAGCATGGGCCTGGGAGATGAACCATTTACAGGTTACATCTGTCTATTAGAGACATAGGTGCCAAACCAGGGATGAACTTCTGGTTTCCCATCCAATTGTCTAAGTTGCACTTGAATTGGGTTAGGGAGGAACTCTGCTACACATGGATGCAGAACCACTGGACACTTAACACAGTATAGTTATCAGCCTGGAAAGTTTTCAACTTTTGTCAGCTAGCCATTTTATTTTATTTTGTTAACTGAAATAGAACCCTAATCCTTCTGGACCATTTTCAGGTTCAGCCTAGGAAGCACAGGAGGAAAAAGTAAAAATGCAATACAGAAAAGTACAAAGTACACTATAAGCAATTTTAACAAGAAATGAATGGCATTTTGGAGTAAATTAAGTTAATTGGCATAAAGTAAGAATATCTGGAGCTACTCCAGATGAATTCATGTCAGTGGTAATCTTACTGCATTTCTTTACATTAATAGTCCATCAATCACCCCTTGCATACTGTGTTATAATGGGCATGTCTCCTAACCAGACTTAATGTTCTTCATCACTGTAGATCATTGTGTATGTGATATACCTTTAAGAAGCTTTCCAGTGAGTCAGCACATGCATATAAGTACTGAGCACTTGCAAGCTAGAGTGCCATTTTGAGGGAGCAGCCGGAGTGTGAGCATGCAAGTATGTAGTCAGTCAGATAGTTTAAGTTTAATGTTCCTGCCATCCATCCTGATATATTTGTATACAATGAAGTAATTAAACAAACACCTGAGCCTTCTTAATGCACATAAGAAGAGCGACATGGTATCAGAATTGGATCCAGAGTTACAGCCATGAGGCAACCGGTTAAAGTTGGCAGAATATACAGGAGTGGATCATCCCTACTGCTCAAATGACTCACAAAACAGGTCAGAAACAAATTCCAAATACTAAAACTTGCTTAAATGATTTCTTTTGCTATAAAATGAAGCACTCAGAACACTCAAAACAAATTTCTTATTAAACAAAATGTTCAAAACTGCAATACATTGATAAAAATATTCAAAATCATTATGACAATGTTTGAAACAATAGCCGAATTGCATAAAATGTACAAAAAAAGGAAAATGACCATATTGTTTTGATATGTACTACTTTTTTCATATTAACTAAAGCTATTCGAAATATCTGAAGTGTGCAAAGTGTTTGCAAGTGCATGCAGTATTTCAGTGCAGTTATTTCACAAAATAAAGTTGTTTTAAAGGATATTTTGCAAAGTACAGTTATTTCAAGGCACATTTTGCAGAGTACAGGATTTCAAAGAGTTTGTTGTATATTTGAATATTACTACAAGTACCTGGTCTCTGTGAATGTTCATACATAATTACAAGGGTCATTTTGCACTGTGTTTTACTATAATATGTGGGCATGGCAGAAGGTTTTCACAGACCTGCACCGCTTGTGTTTGATAACAGTATTCCAGAAAATTGGAGAGTGTTTGATATTTTCATACAGGCTGCTTTTTCTGACAAAGACATTTATTCTGCTTAATTTAGCTGATTCAGAGGCCATTGAAAGAGAGTGCTCATTTGTGTAAACACCTCCTTTGTTTGCAGGAGAGGAGAAAGACTGCCATATAGTGGTACTGGCTGAAACAAGGGAAGACCCTAAATGCTTAAAATGTAAATTTAGAGAAATGTGTAATCCCCAAATGAATATTACAATGCAAAGACACTTATTTTACACAAGGGATCAAATGCCTGTATATATAACTGACTTGAGAAACAAGGGTAAAACATGCAGATTTGGTGATTTGAGAGATGATCCATGGACTTGTATTATTTCTGCTTGTAGTATTTTTCATTTAAAAAAAAATTGACAAGTATTTGGTTTTAGAATGTAATGTCTTTTTAAATGTGATACAGGAAGTGATGTCACTGTTTCTTGGTCTGCTTAATGTTACCTTTCATATTTTTACTTTGCATCTGATGAAGTTCCTGATTAAGCACTTTTGGGATGAAAGTGCTTATACCTGTGCATATTAAAGTGGATTTTTGGATTTTACAGACATTTCCTGCTTTTTGTGACTTCATACACTTGTGGGACTGTTTCGTTTTTGTTTTGTTAGTTTTTTGATTTCAGAGATGAGTTGATAAAAGACAGGCTTGTGTGTGGCATTAATAATGACACAGTGAGAAGGAATTTGCTTCGAGACAGTGATTTGATGTTGAATAAGGAAGGCCACTGAGATTTGTCAGATATACGAGCATACCGAAAGGCATATAAGTATGCTTACAAGTGAGAATAGCTGCAGAAGGCACAGTGACAAAGCTCATGTTGATAGTTTGCAGCACATGGTTAAAAGAAACAGGCCCAAGCACATGGCAGCTACTGCAGGTCCTCTAACAGTCCTTGGGAAACCCCGAGTCTTTCCAGCAAATTTCAAAGCATGCTTAGTGAAGCATAAGTGTGAGTCAGCAAAGTCAAAACATGTACTCCCACCTAGCTTCATAGTCAACTGTCATAATTGTGGTGGAAATCACAAACTCAAAAGAGATAAGTGCTTAGCTTTTGGTCAACGGTGTCATTCTTGAAATAGGTGGAATCATTTGAAATAGTTTTATAAATCAAATAAGGCACTTTCTTTTATTAAAAAAGGTCATTCCAAGAGGCAAGTTGATCAATTAGAAAGCTGTGACCCTACTTTTTATGTTGCTAGCGTGTCTGTGCTTGGTGAAACAGTGAATGCAGTGGATTTGTGGACAAAGAATGAAATCTTTTTTACTGACTGGATTAATGGGAGTCCCATACAGCTCAATTTACATACTGGCTCAAAGTGCAATGTTATGTCAACAGAAACATTTGCTAAAGTAAAAGCTACAGAGCAGCTTGATTTGACAAAGTGTGTGAAGCTTGTTGCTTATGGTGATGAAGAGATTCAAACTGATGGATCAGTAGTGCTTTCATGTTACTCTGCTGGTAACAGCTATGACTTGCAATTTTTTGCAATCAAGAGACACGGACAGTCATTATTAGACCTCAGATACAGTTTGAAAATGGGACTGCTTTCACTTAATAAATAAGTTCAGCATGTAAGCCTGAATGACAACAGCTCAAATTTTGCCCACACTATTTTTTCTGAGTATGCTGTTATTTTTGCAGACAAAATAGGCAAACTACCAGTTGTGTACTCTATGAAGTTAGACTCAGAGGTAAGCCCAATTATTAGAACAGCATCAGAACAGCACAGAAAGTTCCAGTAGCTATGCAGACCAGAGTCAAAGCTGAACTATAAAGAATGGTGCAGCTAGGAGTAATTTGTCCAGTAGAAGAACTTACTGAATGGGTATGCTCCATGGTGGTAGCTCATAAGAAAGCTCAGTTGATATTAGAATATGTATTGATCCAAGAAACTTGAACAAAGCATTAGAAAGGCCTCATCATCCAATCCGCACAGCCAAAGAGGTTGCTTCCCTCATGTCAAATGCCACTGTTTTTTGTCTTAGATGCAAAGAGTTAATTTTGGCAAATTTTGCTTGACCGAAAATCTTTGTTGTGAACCATATTCAGTATGCCATTTCAGATTTCTGAGAATGTCATTTGGGATAAAATCTACCAGTAAATTCTTTCAGTGTGCAATGGAGTAATTTTTTTCTGGATATCCATGTACTATTTTAGTAGATTATATTGTATTAGGAAGCAATGGTGAAGTCGAATATGACAGAAACCTCAAGAAAGTTCTGGAAAGAGCATGTCAAGTGAATCTTAAGCTGAATCCTCAGAAGTGCAGGTTCAGGCTATGAGAAGTTACTTATGTTGATCACTTGTTTACCATTTCAGGCTTACAACCAGATCCTTCATAGCAAACATCAATTCTCGAGATGAAAGCTCCAGACAATGTCCAAGCCCTACAATGTTTTCTTGGCATGGTCAATTATATAGGCAAGTTAATTCCAGATTTAAACCAACTTTCAGCACCATTACAACAGCTGACACTCAAAGATGTAATTTAGTCATGGTCAGATCAGGTCCAAAGAGTAGTTGATGCCCTGAAACAGAAAATTGCCAACCCACCAACTTTCAGCTATTATGATGTTCACAAACCAGTTACTTTTTCCAGTGATGCTTCTAAGGTTGGTCTAGGTGCAGTCATTATTCAAGAGGTTAGACCAGTGGCCTATGCATAAAGAACTCTTACCCAGACTGAGATGTGGTATGCCCAAACTGAGAAAGAGCTTTTGGCAACTCTGTTTGGATGTTTGAAGTTCCGTGATTATATTTATGATCGACCAATCCAGATCGAAACTGACCACCAACCTTTTAGTCACTATATTGAGTAAGCCTATGCATACAGCTCCAGCTAGACAGCAACATATGATGCTTAAATTAAAAAAAAAGTATAATTTCACTCTTGTTTACACAAAAGGCAAACTTCTTTATCTTGCTGATACTTTATCCAGAATGCCCAGACAAAACACAGAATAGCATAACAATGAGCAACTTGATTTTGAAGTCATGGAAGTGAGAAATTTTTCTTCTACACGTCTTGATGAGCTCAGAAGTCACACGGCTTCAGATCCAATTCTCCAGAAGCTCAGCGACTTTATCAGTCAAGGATGGCCTTCAAAGCAATGTGGTTTACCAGTAGAAGTGCAACCTTATTTTCCATACAGAGATGAGATTTTATCAGACAATGGTCATGAAAGGTCCTACAGTGATTTCTCCAAAGTCCTTGCAACAAGAGTATTTTAAGATCTTACATCGTGACCACCTGGAAACTGAATCTTCCAAAAGAAGGGTGAGAGGTCTAGTATGTTGGCCTTCTATGTCAAGGGATATTGAGAAAGTACTTTCATCTTGTTCAGCATGTAACAGTATAAAGCCACATCAACAGAAAGAACCACTTCACTTAAGCCAGATTCCTGAGCTACCTTGGTTGACAGTAGCCACAGATATCTTTGAGAGGAATGTCCAACATTATTTGGTGTTATTAGGGACTTATTCAAATTTGTTTGAGAATGACCTACTTCCCAACTTAACTTCTAATACTGTTATTACTAAGTTGAAGTGACATTTTTCTGTAAATGGTAGTCCTCATAGTTATTTCTGACAATGGTGCACAGTTTACTAGTCAGCAGTTCAAGAAATTTACAGAAGAATGGGACTTTGTTCATATTACAAGTAGTCCTGAATACCCTCAGCCAAACAGCTTGGCTGAACGTGCAGTTCAAAGTGCAAAATAGCTGTTAGAGAAATCCAGATGTGACAATACCGATGTTTTTCTCAACTTGTTAAATCTCAGAAAATTCCTCGTGATGAACATTTTGGTTCATCTGGCCAGATACTTATGTCAAGACAAACCAGAACAACATTACTCATTAGCAGCACTTTATTGGTTCCATCTGTTAAGAACAACAAAGTAGTAAAATCCAAATTGTTGAAGAAGCAGCTGTCTCAGAAGTCTTACTATGATAAAACCAGCAAACAGCTCTGTTCTTTACGTAAGGGGAGATAATTAGAATGCAGTCATCAAAAGGTTTTGATTGCATTCGAGTTTTGCAAAGTCTGAGTCTAGAGCTGAGATTGTACATTGTGGAATCACAAGTAGTGGAATTCAGATGAAATTGGAAGCATTTACCAGTGCTCGAACCAGTGTTACAGCATCTTGCTTGTGACAAAGACTCTAGTTCTCAGAGTGACTTATCCAATGTTCCTGTTCTAGAGAACACTCCATCAGCAGTCCCATTCCTGAGAAAATCCCTGAGACACCTCAAGCAGAATATTCCCCAGTGACTGTCCCTGTTGCTAAACCCAGTCCTATCTATTATGTCACGAGATCAGGTAGCATCTCGAATCCTACTTCCAGATACATGGCAACCTGGACATGACTGTTTTTTCTTTATTAGTGTCTGTAAAATTGCATGCCTATTCAAATGTTGTTGTTTATATGAGACAGCTCAGTAAAGAGGAGGATGTAGATCAGTATTTAAGATTCTTTCCAGTGAGTCAGCACATGCATATAAGTACTGAGTACATGCAAGCAAGAGTGCCATTTTGAGTGAGCATGCAAGTATATAGTCAGTCAGTTAGTTAGATGGTTTGTTTAAGTTTAATATTTCTGCCATCTATCCTGATGTATTTGTATACAATAAACTATGTAAACAAACACCCAGGCCACAACATCTTCTTAATGCACATAAGAAGAGCGACAATCACCATTGAAAAGATACTAATATATCTTTTGAGCCACAGCCAGATAAAATGAAAAGACAAAAATGAGTGAATGCACGAGTTAATGTGAGTGTAGTACCATCACAGAGGAATATTCTTAGGTGTTCCACAAAGTATTTTTTCATATTGGGGACAATGGTCACCCCCCCCTTTTTTTTTTTTGTTTTTACATTGTCTAGTGCTGAAGTAGGATCGGGTAAAAATGTATTTTATGAGGAACAAAAAGCAATGTCAATTGTGCAAAAGTGCAGTAATTGCAATGTAGTGTCTCATTCAATCAGTATTGACTGTTTAAATGAATTAATCAATGTGTATTAGTCATTTGTGACTTTGTAAATGTAGCAAGTAAGTATTGTAAGTATTGCTACAGTTCAGAGTAGGACAATCTGAGGTTCATTTTTTTGTTTGCTCTTTAACCATATTAGATATGCCATTCTCTATTTCTTCATTTGTTAATCTGTTACTCCCCTGGTGCATGGGTCATGATGGAAATAGGTTGGATGACTAGCAGACCTTTCCAGTTATTAAGCTGATAAATCAAATAATAAATAAATTATATAGCATTTTTGGATTGAAGGCAATGTTTTGTCTATTATAAAAGTTTATTTTAAATGGACTGGCTGAACTGTAGCATGAAAACTAATAAAAAACATGGGTGCCTATTAAACTGTTGTTTGCCTGTTGTATGAGCATAGTAGTTAAAAGGGTGAAACAAAGAAGTGGGTGTGAATCAGATATTAGTTTGCACAAGCAGTCTGTAATGAATATTAACATACAAGAGCAATATGGTACTATTAGGTAAAAGGAAAAAATAAAAAGTAATGATTTTAGGAGTTAGAGAAAATCTATAGAAGTAAAACTTGGATTTCATCTGCAGAAAAGTGAATGGAATTCTGGAAAGAGAAAGATGGCTTGTAGTAGAGTTGAGAAAAAGCATGTAAAAGTTTTAGCTGCAGAATTTGGAGAATAAGTTAATAAAGATGTGGATACTGTCTTTAGAGAAGATGAGGAGAGGTGGTGTGCATCTATGCAGACCTTTTTGATATGCAGTACTTTTTGATCGAGAGGGAAAATTATATAGTAACGGTACATATGCTTCCTGATGGTGTGGAAAAAGAGGTTTTACAGCGGTGTGGAAACTGAGGCCAAATCCAGTTAAATGATATTAATTTGGAAGAAAATATAAAGTGAATTAGATATGATACATGTCATTTTTTGTGGGTTAGTTTTTTTAGGAATATGTGGGAATATGTATCAGGTAGAGAGAAGTTTAGGATAAACAGGAGCAAGGATACAGGTGCTGATATGTTTGACTATGTTAAGAAATATGGGAGATAACAAATAAAAGTATTTGGCAGAGCTGTTTGCTTTCTGTTTTTTATTTTGCAGTTAAGGGACTCTGTGCATTAGTTCTCCTCGAGTTCTTTTAAGGTCTGGGAACACTAGTGGGCTGTTGGCTGCCTTGTGAACTTTTTCTTATTTTAATTGCATTAAGTGGAGGGTGTGTGTAGGAAGAGATACTTCCCTTAATAAGGGAAAGCAAACAAGCAGAAGCGATTGTTTGGCAGAGCTGTGTGCCTTCTGTTTTTATTTTTTAACTAAAATATTCTGTCCATTACCTCTCCCTGAGTCCCTTTAAGGGCTGGGAGCACTAAAGGTTGTTGACTGCCTTGTGTATTTTTTTCAACCAAGCAAACAATCAGAAATGGAATCTTTAAATCTATATGTGTTAGAAGATCTACTGAAATCTAACTACATTAGAGAATGTAAACATTGCAGAGTGTATTTCAAAGATTTTTTTTTACAATTTTTGTGCTAAAAGTATTAAAACTGACTGAGCTCTCAGATTGTCCAAAGCAAAGTGAACATTTTGATTTATTGGAATGTAGTTTTCATTTTGTAAAATCATTTACAATTGGATACACCAAGGACTGGTGTGAGGGAAGAGAGAGTTCCATAGAAGGAAATATCACTTAGTCATATAAGGATTGTACAGAAAGAAATAAAAGAGAAGTGCCAGGACAAGAACTAGAATCATAACTCCTCATTGAAGAGATCAAAGGGAAGAAAAGGGAAAGGATTCTAAATTAGGTACCTCCAAAAATGTAAGTCACAAAACATCATTGATAATGATATAATGATGATAATAATAATAATAATAATAGTAATAATAATAATAATAATAATAATAATAATAATAATAAAAAATAATAATAATAATAATAATAATAATAATAATGATGATGATGAAAGAATGATTCTGGCTGTTTGGGGGTAGCCACAATAAAAGTGGGAGCAGTATCTCTTTAACATTATAGTATCTCTTTAGCAATAGATAATGAGGCTGACAATTATATTATATTATTAAAATAGATGGTAATCTGGAGGGAGGAGATTCATTAATATCCAAAGAATTCCATGCTTGCTTATATCAAGAAGTCACCATAAGACTGATTTAGTTATTAAAGATTGGGGGTAGTAAACCAGGATCAGGATTGGAAGTACCCTGTCTTAGAGACAAATTGGTACATAGAAAACCCTCTTTTATGTGAGAAGAATGTAACTAAAAGGATTTCAAATAAAAAAATATATACTAAACAGGCAATGTACGTTAAACCCTCCTTAGTTATTACTGGCAACTGGGATATTGGGACAACAAATGTAAAAGGTAACACTGAATTTTTATTCTTGGGTGACTCTTTTTTAAGGTTTGTAGTAAAGGAGATTTACAAATTGGATAAGGCTTCTCATACTATATCTGTTTTACCTGGGTTAAGACTACTTAATATACTCAACATGACAGCAAAATTAAACTTAGTCAAGCCAAAGTATGACTTGTGTGTACTACATGCTGGATTTAATTATTTAAGGTTTACACCACTAAAATATATAAAAAATACTTGTTGGATATACTAGAGGGTCTATATTAAATCACTGAATGCATAGAAAAGCGAATGATGATTTATCAACCCCATGTAAGCAAAATTTTACAAACTCAAATGCTTAGAACAGCGATTTTTTTTCCAAGGGGAAAAAAATCTCTGTTCCAAAAAAAAAAAAAAATACTCTTAAAACATAACATAAAGTGGGGGGCTGTGCCCCCCACACCCCACTACTTAAATATACCAACTCCAAGATTGCACTACAGTGACGAAATTGGCAAAGTAATGGACACGGCCAAGTGATTTCTTTCGCAGGGAAAGAATTCACTTATATGCTGCTTCGTCATTTTGCCTTTTCATCTTTTCAAGTTTGACCAAGACACATTCGAAAGAATGTGTCTTCTGTCATCTAATAGGAACCCATACTAGAGCCATTGTAAACAAAGGGAGTACAGTTTATGTTGAGTGAGATAATTCCTCCACCCTCTTTGAATGACTACATATGTATAAAAGCACATGTTTAATAACCAGCTGAAGGAATTGTCTATGTTGTACAGTATTCACTGGGGAAAAAAGCTGTTATGATCAGAGGCTGTTTTCATGAGATAACACTCATCTGAATGAGTATAAATCAAGTTTTATGGCCAGTAAAATTACTTCACAGCTGGAAAATTTTCTGGAAAAAAAGCCATACCACTCAACCTCTTAGAGCAAAAAATCTGGACAAGCCTAAAATGAAGGGGGAGGGGCAAATAGGGGCAGATTTTAAATATTGCACGTATAAACTTAGAAAGTTGAAATAATAATATGTTTTGAATCAGTAAGAATTTTCTGAAGGATGTGGAGTCTTAAACTCAAATATTTGTCATTATTTGACTACTTCAGTCCTCAGTTATTTGCCAGAAAAGTACCGATTTTAGGAGGAACACACCAAAATTATGAGGCAAAAATCTGGACATTCTGTGAAAATCTGTACAATTGAGAGATATGAAGCAAAGTGTCAAGTACAAAGCCATATGTTAAAAATCTAGGGAACCTGTTAACTGTTTCTTTGTAATGCTAGAAATCCGGAAAATAAATTTGAAGAACTGTCAAAAGTAATTACTAATTATCAGTACAAAATCATTGCTGACACTGAGTCCTGGAATTCTTCATGTTATTTGTTTAGGTACTTTGTTAAGCGTGAATGTTTATGTGAAAATCTTAGGGGAGGCAGTATTATACTTTGGGTACATAAATCTATAAAATCTTGTCTCATCCAGCTTGGGCAGGGTTATGAAACTTTAATTGTTCAAATTCTTGATGGTACTTCTACACACATTTATATAGTTCTTACATATTGCTCCCAAATATGTACAGAAATTCTCATTGGCAATATCTAAGGAATCTGGACAACTCTCTGAATAAAAAGGGTGAAATATTACTTTTTGGGGATATTAAGTACACCAGAATTGATTAGAATATACTAAGTGGCATCTTGTATCTTGAACATAAATTTATTGTTTTGTATTTTCATGGGATGACTCAACTAGTTAATTTTAATACTTGAGGAAATATCACACTGAATCTTATTACCACTAATAAACCCAAACAACTAGCTTCTTTAAAGTTATTTTCTCTGCTGGGTATATCTGACCACTGTTCTGTATCTTTTGTATTAGACACAGCAACCCATTCCATATTACAATCATAAAATATGAATGTGAGTAAGGTGTCTTACAAAATTTACCTTTGCAGTTAATGAAGATTGATTGGTCAACCCAAGTACAGAGTTTAGACAGTTGCTGCAGATATCAAATTATTGAAGAATATCTGCAGGCTTGTTTTTATTCCTCAGTAAGAAGACAGAATAACAAGTCATCATTTCCTTATCAGTGGAATAAGACCCTAATAAAGCAATTTAAGAAAAAAAAGAGAAGTTATATAAGATTTATGAAATTTTCAACTGACATCAGTAGGAAGATACTTAACAAGAATAGCAGGATTTTAGAAAAATAAAATTAAGGATGGTAAGGCTTGTTATGAATATAAGTCTATCTGCAATTGCAAGAACAAAACATTTCATAAATATATAAATAACTCAGGCAAGAGAGACTGGTCAATAGTTACACTATTAATTGAAAATGAAGTCGCTAAAGACATTAATAGGATAGCTAATGAATTTAATCTTTTTTCACACTGACATTGGCTTGACTACCATGGGTAATTGGCAATGCAATTTATTGTCCAAATATATCTTAATCGGTCATACTGGCTGCCTTTTCAGAATTAAAAGATACAACATCCATGGACCTGGAACTGATTCCAGCCAATCTGTTACTGACTACAAAGAGTAGACTTGCACCTAGATTAACTTTAATATTTAATAAACTATTGGAAAACAGTAAGGCCCCAGAATCTCCTATTTATAAGAAATGAAAGAGAGACCACTGGAAAAACTACAGGCCGATTAGTTTAAGTTCACTAACTGGAAAGTGTTTTGAGAGATGCTGATTGGAACTCATGAATAATTGTGAGAATAGTATAGATACACTACCAATTGATTAACATGGTTTCACTAGAGGAAAATAGACACTCAGCAACTTAGTTACATTTTATGATTATATAACAGAATCACTTTGGGTTTGTCTCCTTGTGCAATTTTTATAGACTTGTCCAAGGCTTTTGATAGTGTAACACATCTGGTTATCATGAAGTGTTAAAGTGATTACAAAGGAAAAAACAAAAACAAACAAAAAAAAACAGTTACATTACAAGGTGGAATGGAAATTGGTTGTTGGGTAGTAATCAGGGTGTTAAGATTCAGAGTGTTCACTCTAATTATCTTGCTGTAAAGGCTGGCATTCCACAGGGATCTGTGTTTGGTTCAATCTGGTATTATCATAATTTCCTAAGGACAAAAGATACTGCATATCAAAGTACACTGATGATTGTAAAATTTGATTTTCACTACAAAATTCTGTTGATGTAGATGAGTTAAATGAATATCTCAACTTAGTTAGCGACTCAGCAAAGGACATAGGATTATCATTTAGTGTAGACAAGTGCAAAGTTATGTATTTTTCAAATAAAATTATTAAACAACAGATTCACTTGATGGCTTATCAACTGGAGGATGTCAAGAAATATAAAATCCTAGGAATGCTGAACACTTCATTTTTTTTTCTTTAAATATCATTCTGAGATCTTAGTAGCCAGTGCTACTAAACATATGGGCTATTTGTTAAGAAAACTATCAAGAAGGGATGAAAGTATATTAAAACTAGTATTCAAACTTATATCAGACCTCTCATGGAATATCATCATTTATTCTGTGCCTATAGAACTATACAAGAGAACAGTGGACAAGGCTGGAGGGAGTTCAGAGGAAATTTACAAAATAAATTATGAAGCTGAAGAACATGGAATATGATTCATGTTGTAAGACATTAAAATTATTTAGTGTCTGTTATAGGTATATTCAGGTTAAATTAATCTTAGCATACCATTTTTTTATGATCCAATTTACAAATAATGTTCAATTTAAAGATTAATAACTGTGTTAAAATGCATAAGCATAACAATATACAGTTTATAATGAAAATGGGCAATTATGTATTGGGGTCTCAGTATATTTCTGTTAGATTTACAAAACTATGGAATGATATCCCATTTAATTGTTAAATAATCTAAGAGCTTGGAAACTTTTAAGAAAAATCTAGATATATGGGCTGGTAGAAAGCTCTACAAATCATATTTGGAGGAATCAGCATTTCTTGATGGTGGATCAACCTAAAATGCTGCCTTTCAACTTAAAATATTAAGAAATGGAGATTGCATTTAAAGAAACAGAGGGAAAAGGAAGGCTAGGTATGAAGAAGTGGTAAAGCGGATTTATTTGAAAATGAGGTGGAGTATTTTAGGGAAGGAAAAAACTGAGACTAGTAGGTAGAGGGCAAACAGAATTCATGAAAATGGTAGTCACTAGGTCAACAACAAACTAGACTATAAAACGCCATGACCCCTAATGAGAGATGATTCATTACAATCTGTGTTGGCTTTGTTTTGCTGTGGCAGCCTTTGTAAACTATTCTATTTGACTTTAGTCATTTAACACCTAATTTAATCATGGTATCTTATTAAGGAACACTTTAATGGGGAGTAGTTTCTTATTTAAAAATGTTGGTATGTACATTAGCCCAAATTGAAATTTAAAGCCAATGCTTCAGCAATCAAATTTAAAACTCTGAAAGTATGTGGCCATATTTTTCAGAATGTTCATATCCTGCTTAATTTCAAAATAATGTGTAACATATGTCAGGCCAATTATTGAGTCAAATGTTATGCTTTGCTCCTATTCTAAGGGTGGTTTAATTCTCCGAGAAGGAGTACAAAGGAAACTTTCTAGATACCTGTGGGATGTTCAAGGTCTTCACTATTCTGACAGACTTCAACATTTGGGCTTATTTTCCATTTATTCCCATACTATAAGAGCTAGATTAAGCTTAGGGGTGAAAGCTTTGCGCACAGCGAGGAGTTAAAAATCTTGCTGGGTTTGGAGTTAACTCATTTTAAAAGGATTTTATGAGCTAGTAATATTTGTTTCCATCTTGGTTCTAGTAGAACTGTAAGACATTTCAAATTTGCTTCTTACTGCATTAGTTATTTATGGAATAAACTCCTAATTCATATATGTAACTCCAGCTCTGTGAACAATTTCAAGATGTTACTAGATTCTTGGGTTAGACATTTTGCATAGTTTGTGAAAGCTGTGTTCTAATATGGCCATTGGCTTGAACACTGGTATGTCCTAAACTATGAACTATGAACTACTTCATGGATAATCACTTTGGCTTATACCATTTATTCTCAAGAAAAGAAAAAGACAGCATGATAATATTTTTATTACTGAACAGTGCACACTGTCAGTCGAAAAAGCAAATGCACATATGGTGAAAAAGATGTTTCATTTGTTAGAGAGCCCTAAATAATGTTATGTGCACTCATGGCTACATAATAATGGAAAGTGAATGACTTCTCTTTCACTTTTAGAGCAAGCATTTCATGACTAATTGCATTCATAGTACAAGTAAGCAAGTAAAACTACTTGAAAGGGACTTGTACAAGACTTACAGGTTCATTTACAAATCAGATATGCCCCTTACTGCCAGGCCTGAAAAATATTCTTTTGTGGTCATGATAAAAAAAAAGTTACACACACACACACACACACACACACACACACACACACACACACACACACACACACACACACACACACACACACACACATATATAGGTAGATAGATAGTAATGCCTTTTTTGCAAATTTCTGTGGTTTAACATTTGTTGATGCACATTTATACGATGTACTGAGAAGTCAAAGTTTAATATTTTTATATTGAAGCCTAAAAAGTGTAGGGAAATATGCTCTTATTTTTCTGGACTATTATGTTCATAACATTTATTGGAACTTTACTAGCATACAGTATTACAATTTTTCCTTACAGATCTAGGGTTTTTCAGTTTTTCAGGTAGACAAATAAATAAATACATAGACAGACAGATGTTTGTTTGTGTTTTTCAGCTTTTCCTGGTTAGGGGTCGCCACAGCGGAACTCTGGTCCGCTAATGATTGGTAGTGGATTTTTATGTACCGGGTTACCAGCCCTGACGCACAACCTTCAACGAAGGCATGCCCCATTCACGTATGCCTCCACACAGAAGACGCTATAGCTGAGAATCGAACGGGACAACGTCTTGCTATGAGGCGACAACGCTACCGCAGCACCACCACCGCATGATAAAATAAATATATCAGCTGCATTATTTACCTTTAACTTAGGAGACTGCATTTAAAAGGCACAAGCATAAACTTTTTAGCACTTAAATTTACTCTCCCACTTTGAAGACACAAACACACCCTGACATCCACCACAGGGCTCCATGATCTCAACATTTATTATTTAAAATGTTTGCATGGTTACATCGTCTTTTTAGAACAAAACACAGCAGATCACATTTCTTCTAAAGACTGTATTGTTGATCAGGATATTAATCTGTTTTTCATGATTCAAAGTTACCCAGATTAAACACATTTCTTAATCACACATTCCTTTTATCATCCTGCCAAGGGAATGCAAATGCTTAGTTGTGAATATGAGAATAAAACTTTCTACATCAGAATTATAATGCGACAAAAACAGGTAGGAAACAAACATTAAAAAATGAAGTGTATTCCATCCAAAGAACGTTAGTTTCTAAGATTTGTAAAGTCAACTCAAATTTCATTACAAAAATGTTGAGACGTTGAGATGTTGAGACTAACAATGTTAATATCCTAGAATGGTTGAAGTGGCTTTCACTGACCTTCTTATGGGCTCCTGGTGTTTAACGGGAACTGTGGAGGTTTACTTCACCCAAACAATACTATGTATCAATGTGCTTAACAACTTCATCTTTCTTTCCCTCTGACCATATGCTGAGGCACTCACTAGCACACAGACAGATAGACACACACATATATACATGCACATGTGTACATGCATGTGTACATACACACACACACACACACACACACACACACACACACACACACACACACACACACACACACACAGCATTGCAGTTTCTTAGTAAACTCAAAAACTAAAAATAGCTAAACCTGCAAGATAAGCATAACTGGAAATCATTGTTCCATGTGTCACTGAACTATTTGTCATTTCACAAGGTCATTTATCGATTAATCCATTTTAGACAATGGAGTTTGAAATTGCCTTTGCTAGGAAGCAATATACTTACCATCTGCAAAGTGTGATAAATTGCTGTACTGCAATAGTAAAGACGTAATCACCAGAAATGTGACCAGCACCCCTGCTCTTTGCTTGTATCTCACAAACCAGAACTCTGTATTCCTCCTCTACTTGTGTGATACCTCACTTTAAACATAGAGATATCACTTTTTTGGCAATTTACCATAGCATAAAATAACAAGAAACCATAAGTCACACACTAGAAATCATTCTTTACTTGTGTGTGTGTGTGTGTGTATATATATATATATATATATATATATCTATATATATCTATATATATATATGTATATATATATATATATATATATATATATATATATATATATATATATATATATATTCATTTGATCGACAGTCATTTGATCGAGACCAAAACACCTAAAGTTCAAAACACCTAAAACCCATTTGATCGAAACTCATAACACTGATACATGAAATTAAAAGCATTATGCCCTTTTCCCCACTGTAGCACGACCCTGGAGTTAGTATATATAGTTAGGGGGGTGGGGGGCACACATTGGGGGGTGTGGGGGTGTAGCCCCCAACATAGTTTAGATAAATATTGTTTTCTGCAAAGAGTTACTCATTTCAGTTTTAAGCATCAATGTGTATGTTTGAAATGTATGACGTCTATGGGGGGCTACGCCCCCCCACACCCCCCTAACTATATATACTAACTCCAGGATCGCGCTGCAGTGGAGAATTTCATGTGCCAGTGTTATGAGATTCGATCTAATGGGTTTTAGGTGTTTTGAACTTTAGGTGTTTTGGTCTCGATCAAATGACTGTCGATCAAATTAACTGTCAGTCATGTGAAGTAGACTCATATATATATATATATATATATATATATATATATATATATATATATATATATATATATATATATATGTGTGTGTGTGTGTGTGTGTGTGTGTGTGTGTGTGTGTTTGTGTGTGTTGTTGTTGTGTCTTTCGGGTTTTCCCAGTTAGGGGTTGCCACGGCGGAACTCCGGTCCACTAATGATTGGCAGTAGATTTTTACGTGCCGAGTTGCTGGCCCTGACGCACAACCTTCAACGAAGGTACGCCCATTCATGCATGTCTCCACAGAGAAGAGAATTGAACAGGACAATGTCTTACTGTGAGGCGACAACGCTACCGCAGCACCACCATCATCGCAGTGTTTGTGTGTGTGTGCATATATTTATATATATATATATAATTTGGGATGATTTTAAGACATAATTATCAGACATTTAAGGCAAGTTTGACCGCCAGGCTTATTACAATTGCAACATCGCTGCAGTTTTCACAGGGCTTCCTAACAATCATGCATCTTTAGGGTTATTGGACAGCAAATTTTATGGCTCTAGGTCAACACAAAGCATACGGTAGTGCTCTAACTCTAAAAATGCCAGGTTAAACTTTTGCTCACTGTTTTCTTAAACAGTGATCGGGCACCACATCATAAGAGTAGTGAAAGCATTGCTAATTAAATCTCATATCATAATAATAGCATGCCTTAAAAATGACATGAGGCATACAAAAGTAAATGATCTATGCTCCACCCATGCCCATTGATGTGAAAAATATATACCATGCTTTGTTTCACTTCATTTCCAATAAACCATAAGGCCTGACAATATGCAACATATTCCTCAGTTGTTTAACCATTTAGCTTATTTAGCTAGGAAAACCAGTCTTAATCATGGTCCTTCTATTCATAATCTACCTAATGATGACTACAGGCATAGTGTACCCCCACACACACACACACACACACACACACACACACACACACACACACACACACACACACACACACACACACATAGTTCAAACATACCAATACTCCCAAAAACACCCACTGCTCGAGTCCCTCACAAGTTCTGATTAATAATTAACTTGTGTCCCCTAGCAAAGATAACCGAAAAGCTTGAATTCAATCAGCTGATATAGTATGTAAATAAACATGGCTTACTAGTAAAATCTCAGTGTTATTTTTTTACAAAAGTTTTAATATTCTTAGAGCTGTTTTACTAAGCTAATATAGAACAGGGAAGCCTTACAAGATCTCTCTTCACTGATATTAGGAAAGCTGTCAAATAATATCACACTCTCTGACTGATATTCAAAACGTTGCATAATCTAAGATTTGGCAAAAGCTTTATTATCGGGTTCAGAAGTCACTTCTGAAACACAGTCTTCAAAAATCATAGCTAAGAATACTCTTACAGATCTAGGGTTTTTCAGTGAGTGAATCTCAGGTGTTAATAATTGGATGTTTTAGTTTGGTGCTATTTATGTTACCTTAAAACCTGCTTCCTTCAGGCAAACCTAACCCTATATGCAAATGATACGTTGCTTCTAAAGGCAGAAATACTCTGTGCTGTAATCCTCTGAGGCCTTTAAGAAAACTTACTCAATGTCTGGAAATGAGTTTATGAAAATAAACTAGTTATTAGCAATTCATAATAAGCATAGATGATTTCTGGTACAACCTAAAGGCTTAAGGGTGTTTGATCATTGCAACTACTATTCCATCAAAAGTACCCATCGCTCAAACAAAAATTCAAAAATACCTTAACCTATGACTTGACCCTAACTCTTTTTGGAGGCTTGCCCAGTCACAACCCCTAATATATATATATATATATATATATATATATATATATATATATATATATATATACATATATATACACACACACACACACACACACACCCTACCACGATTACACAGAAAAAAAAAGCACTTGAATGCACTGTCAGGTTTCACAACACAAGCCAAGACCATCAGACAGACTGTGTCAAAAGCATGGTAGAAAAAGTACACCAAATGCTGAAGTGAAATGTAAATATACCATGAAACATGTAACTCAATTGCAATGACATATAAGTAACTCTGATAGCATAATTATGTTCCTTTGCATTAACCGTACATATCTTCATATAATTACTGCATAGACTGGACAATTTTTAGCTTAGCACTGAATTAACAGCTTGCTCTGTTAACATATCTTTTAGCTCACCACATACCTAACTGTATAACTGTGGAAATGGGATGCCTCATACCCTTCAACTGTACATATTTTTGCAGAATGTCCAGATTTTGACCTCGTTTATTTTGTCTGTTTTTCATAAAATTTTGTTTTTCTGGTAAATTAATAGGTTCATAGGTTCATAGGTTCATACTAGGCTATCTGCCCTAGGGCATTTATAAGCCTAGCCAGAATGTGTTTGGCTTTCGCCACCCATTTTAAATTTATTTTGCTATGCCCTTTTTCGAGGTTAGTATACTGTGCCTCTGTCTAACAGTGACACAGAAGTGATACCCAGGGTAAACCTACGATCTCTCATCCACTCATCAAGATTCCTCTTGAAGAGAGTCAATGAGGGACTCTGCCTAACCTGGAATGGGATTTTATTCCAGAGTGAAGGGAGCCTCTGGGTTATGAATCTGTGCCTCCAGCATGTCCTATTTATTTCAGTGCTGAGGTTCAAGTCTCGAGCGTGGCGATGGGATTTGGATTTTCTGAGGTGCAGCATGTCCATTAATTCTGGGTTGGACATGGCTTTATACGTCAGGCACAGATCGCCTCTGAACAGGCGGTATGCCACTGAGTAGAGCTGGAGTTTCTTTAACTGGGCAGCATATGGCATCTGTTTGAGCCCTTTGATCCTCTTGGTGAGGTACTTTTGGGGTCTTTCCAGTTGCTGCAGGTGTCTGGTAAGGTACATCCCAAAAGGGGCATTGTACTCAATTATGGGCCTGATGAGGGATGAGTAAAGAGGCACGATGACCTCCCCTTATCTAGATGTGAATCCCTTCATGATTAGGTGGGCTATATAAAATGTTTTTCTAACCACTTTGGCCACGTGGTTGTCAAATGAGAGATTGCTATCAACTTGGGTCGCCAGGTCCCTAATTACTTCTTCAGTACTTAATGGATTACCACCTATGTGGTAATTTGTGGGCACTTTGTTTTTGCCAAAGGGGATGACTATACACTTTTTGGCATTTAGCTTGAGGCCATGGCTCTGGCACCAGTTGTCTGTTTCTATGAGGCCCTTTTGGAGGATGCTTGTGTCGGCTGGAGAGTCGATTATGGCGCCCAGTTTGCAGTCATCTGCGAACTTGGTCAGCCACAGTCCTTCCATGTTGGCCTGTACCTCCGAGAAATATATACCGAACAAGAGAGGTCCCAGGACTGAGCCTTGTGGGACACCACTTGTAACTGGTTTCGAGTCTGACATGGCTCCAGCAATTCTAACCATGTGGGTTCTGTCACTGAGCCAGTTTGCAATCCATCTAGTGAGATAGGGGTTTATATTTAAGCTGTTGAGCTTATCTATAATGCCCGAGTGGAGTATTGTATCGAAGGCTTTTGCGAGGTCCAGGTAGGCTGTGTGGACCACCTTCCCCTCGTCAATGGTCTTGGTGACTGTTTCAAAGAAATCAACCAGGTTTAAGAGGCAGGATCTGCCCTTAACAAAGCCGAACTGGGTAGGATCCAGTGTCTGTAGGCCCCCAATATCTTTATTTATGAGGTCCATGATGATCCTTTCCATAGCTTTGCAGACCAAGCTAGTCAGGCTTATGGGGCGATAGTTTCCAGGATCCGTTGAGGCACCACCTTTATGGAGAGGGACCACTGTTGTTGTACGCCACTCTTTGGGCACATATCCTGTAGTAAGGCTGAGATTGAACAATAGTTGTATGTTTGGGTTTTGCTCTTCTTGGAGTTCATGTAGGACGCAGCCCGGGACACTGTCTGGTCCCATTGATGCTGTGTTTTTTGCTTTGGAGAGGGGCGGCTCTTACCTCAGCATCTGAGATGTCAGGGGGGCAGCACTCTGCTGGGATAGATATTTGCCCTTTTGGTGGGGGGGGGAGAAGTTTGCACTGAACCTGTCAGCTAGGATGTTGGCAATGTCTGTGGGTTCAGTGTATTTTTTGTCATTTTGGACTAATTCTGAGCATATCTGGTAATTACCACCCAGGTTCCTAACATAACTAAAGAAAGCCTTGTGATTATCCTTAGTGTCCTGTGCAATTTGTCTCTCGAAGCTGGCCTTAGACAATTTTATGAGTGCCCGTAGTTTTTTTGCTAATACTGATCAGTGATGCCTTCCTTTTGGGATTTTGCTCTATCATTTAGTAGCTTCCTCCTTCTATTGTATAGTTTGTTTATGGCTGGGGTCCACCAGACAGGACGCCTGCCTTTGGAGGATTGGGTCTTGGTTTTATTTGGGATCGCATGATCCATGCATTCCTGCAGGTGTTCATAGAATGCGTTTATAAAGGATTCTGCGGTCTGGGATGTATTTTTCACAGGCCCGGGGGCTTTGAAGGATTGCACCTCGGTTTTGAGGAGTGTGAAATTTGCTTTAGAGAAGTTTTTCACTGTGGTTTTCTGGGCAGGGGGTGGGGTCGGGATGTGAATATCCAGTGAGATTAGTTTATGGTCTGATCTTACCAGTGAGGGATACACTTCTGGTCTGGAGCATAGAGTCCCCATGTTGGTGATGGTCAGGTCCAGTATGTTTTCCCCTCTTGTGGGAGTGGTAGCAAGTTGTTCCATAGCATTTGAATTTATAAATTCTAGGAACCTTTGGGCTAGGGTGTTGGAGCTAGAGTAATGCTCCCAGTCTATGGTTGGGTAGTTGAAGTCGCCCAATATAATGGTGTTTGGAGAGACCTTCATATTTTCCAGTAAAGATCCAGTAAAGTCCATTAAAGATTGAAGTTTGAAAATAATGACAGACATTTGTGTTTCACACTTCATATTCTTCAGAAAATTCATATGACTGCAAAAGCTGTTTTTCTATCAACTTTTTAAGTTTGTAAGAGTAAAATTTAAAAATTGTCCCTATTTCTGGACCTTTGTCCACCATTATTTATGACATTGTCCAGATATTTTGCTCTAAGAGATTGAGAGGTATGCATCTCATGTAGTTTAACTCCATCTTTACTGCTCCTGTGTTTGGGACACAAGTTTATTTTACCTATATACTGATTTTACATTATGTATTGAGCCTAGGCATGATAGTTTACATGGTTGCTGTATATTAACTTTATAGTAACTGTTATCATTCATTCTTCTGTCACTTATAATCACTGTATATGCCTTTTTGGCATAAGTTATGGCTGAAATGGGTTCACATACTAGCCCATTTACTAGATTAACAAATAAAAATAAATAGGTAAATACCAGTTAGCAGGGTTGACCTTAGCTAATTGGAACCTATTTGGCCCTGCACCCGCAGGGGACTCCAGACTAATCTATGATAGGGTCATTATGCTTTATTCTGATCAAATAGTTAATTAAGAATAATTGGATTAACTACTGGTGTCATTCCAAGGGAATTCAGTAGTTGTCAGCCTTGGATGAAATGATCGACAGACCACTTTACTTTGACAGAAATGGTCTGCAACTGTCACCATTAGGCTTTTAAATACTGGCCAAGGTATTAGCTACTACCCATAGTGCCTTCTTTAGGCAGTGCCAAACTAACTGACCTACTAACATAGCAAATTCATCTAATGCCAAGCTGAAGGTACTACTGTTTAGTGCTAGAAGTCTTAACATGAAACTGCACTCCCTGGAAGCTCTCCTTTGCCCTGGAGAGTGTTGACATCTGTGGAGTTACAGAGATGCAGTTCAAGACTACGGAAAGCACTCCAGCAGTGCAAGTCTGTGATGCCTATCACACATTCAACCCACCCTCTGAAAAGGAAAAAAACAAAAGGAGGAGGTATTTCCATTTACATAAAATACAATCACACCTCTAGATTGGTCAAACAGGATGACTCATCTGAGCTACTCCATGTCCAGCTGATCATAGGCAAAATTACCCATCATATCATTGCTAGCTTCAGGCACCCAACCATGAAAACCACTCCACGTATATGAAGTTACTAGAATCACTTACATTTCAGCCCAACACGCTACTCACAGATGATTTTAACTACCCCTCCATAAACTGGGAAACATGCATGATCACTAACAAGCAGGCTTACAGATTCCTGGACTTTGTCAATGCAAATGCTTTGGAACAGCTGGTCTGCACTCCCACTATGGGGCCCAAATATCCTTGACATAGTACTCACAAAAATGGGAGAGCATTGCACCCCCTCCATTGTAATGTTCTCATTAGATCATAAATCAGTCTCCTTTGAAATAAATGTAACAACAGAAATCCCATCAAACCTAAAGCCCTAAAGAATTTTTTCCAGGGCAAATTACCTTCTATTAAGTGATAGCATAGGTAATTTTAATGCTTCCCCTAACCTGAAAAATATGGTGGGCTATGCAGAACTGTATATGAATGCCCTGTACAACCACTTAAACAACTGCATGGAAATAGCAGTACCTGACAGAACTAAACCTAGGTCTAGCAGGAAAAACAAGTCACCCTGGTGGATACCTGGCATAAATAGACTATACAACAGAAGGAAGAAATTCCTGTCTAGAAGTAAGTGGGGGAGTGGACAACAGAGAAATAAATACCTCATTAGTCTCAACTAGCAAATCAGGGAACTAGTCAAGTCTTCAAAAGCTAAATATGAGACTAAAATATCCTCCCAAGCAAAGGATAATCACAAAGCATTTTTAGTTATGTCCAAAATCTTAAGGGTAACACACAACAATGTGTTGAGTTGTCTGTAGGTGGCACTAGCTATACTCAACCAGAAGAAATAGTAAACCTGCTGGACAATAAATTCAGCTCTGATTTCACCCCCTCATCACCTCTGGTCAATCCCAAAAAAGCACCCCCTACCATTTCTTTGCTTGTTATCCCAAACAAACAGGTCATTACTGCACTCTCTAAAGCTAGATACACAGCATCAGTCGGCCCTGATGGAATGCCAGGGTGCCTATTAAATAGCTTGAAACATGACCTAGCAGGCCCACTCACATCTCTAGTTAACCACAGTCTCCAGACAGATTTTGCCCCAGTAGAGTGGAGAACAGCAACAATCATCCCTCTGCACAAGGAGGGATTATTAACTGACCCAGGAAACTACTGACTCATAAATCTGACTAGCCTCATTTTCAAGGCTGTCAAAAGGATAATCATGGACCTGATTAACAACGACACAGGAAATCTCCAAACTCTAGACCCAGCCCAGTTTGGCTTCATCAAGAGCAGGTCCTGCCTGCTCAATCTGGTGGATTTCTTTGAGAAGGTCACCAAGGCCCTGCATGAGGGTAAGACAATGCTGATCACTTACCTTGACCTTACAAAGGCGCTTGACACAATACTGGACACAGCTATTATATATAAACTTTCAAACTTGGGTGTAAAACTCTGTCACCAGATGGATAGCCAAATAGCTCACAGATAAGAACATGTTGTGAGGGTGAGGGAATCCACATCCATTGAGAGTCCAGTCACCAGTAGAGTACCACATGGCTCAGTGCTGAGACCCTCCTATTTGGAATATACTTCTCAGATGACAAGGCAAATGTAGATGGTCTTTGGCTGACCAGGTTTGCTGATGACTGCAAGTTCGGGACAATCACTGACTACCCAAATGATGTTGATATTTTACAGACAGTTCTAGAGCAGACTTATGATTGGTGTCAGAACCATGGCCTCAAACTAAATGTGAAAAAGTGCATAATAATACCCTTTGTGAAATCAAATACCACTGCAACCTACAGCATCGATAGCACCCCTCTAAGGGTGGATCCGGTGGTGAGAGATCTGTGTACTCAGATGGAAAGTAATTTAAACTTTGACCACCGTGTATCCATGGTGGTGAGGAAATCCTTCTATGTGGCTCAGCTTATAAGGAAGGGCATGGCATCCAGATCTAAGGATGTCATAGTATCATTGTACACAACCTTCATCAGACCAACAATTGGGTACAGTGCACCCTTTGGCATGTAACTCACCAGGCACCTGCAACAGTTGGAGTATCCTCAGAGATTTCTCACCAAACAAAATACAGGGTGTAATCAACAGTCATATGTGGACTAATTAAAAGCCATATCATTATATTCAGTTTCCTACTGATTACTGAAGGGTGATCTGTGCCTGACCAACAAGGCAGTCTCTGACCCAGCCCTGATAGAAATGTTTCATTTTCACAAATCTAACTGCACAAGGGTTGCCCTGCTACAAAGATGTAAATGTGATCTCTGACATGAATAGATCATGCTGGAGAGACAGATATGTGCCCCAGTGATTGCCCCTCCTCTGGAAAAGGCTTCAAATTCACATGAAGCAGAGCTCTTTCCTGGTCATCTTCAAGTGCAATCTGGACCAATAGATGGGAAATTGCAAATTTACTCCTGGCATGATGCTCATGTCCCTTATGGACAGAGGCACTGTTAAAAACTAGTTAAAACCCTGCTTGCTGATCCTTGTTAACTTTCCCCTAGGGATAAAAAAATTGGGTAAAATCTAGATAAAACTGGCCTGGCTTGTAAGGGCTCTTGAACTATTAGCCTAGTAATCTCTTATGAATCTATGAACATGTAAGAGATGCTACAGAAAGTGCATAGCATTTTCCTACTAGTATTCTTGCTCCTACACAATCTACAAGTCTCATTAGTGAAGCAGACTATATCTCCCAGCATGCATCACACTAGTGACGAAACAAATATTGTTGATGACTGCAATTTGACTGGCTAATGGTATTAGCTGCACATCCTTCCATAGTAGTCATCTGCTGCTGCTGAGTGTTCCAAGTGGGTTTTCAGTCCAAAACTGAGGTCAGATTAACCATGTAGCTTAATGTATCAGTCAGTTTACTGTTTCAGAAGTAATAAGGCCAGCCTTAATTTGAAGGCTGACTGAAAGGTATTGTTTCCTTTTGCTTCTCTTACTGACATAGCTTATATGATTGACTGCTAATAAACACAGTAGTAAGAAATAATTGTATGAAAACAAATACTAGTAAGCATAAACAAAAACTGAACAATTACTGTGATGAGAGGTAACTTCTTATTACTAATGCTTGGAAGAGAATTTTACCAGTTCAACAGTACGGCAAAGAAATGTTTACTGCAGTTACACACACGAGCAAAATAATCCCAGGGAAGTAAGAGATGAGGTGTGTATGTTGAGTGCCTAGAGGCAAGGGTGATAGAGAAAAATACTTCACTTAGCTGGAAAATCTGTAATTGAATTAGCCTGACTTATAAATATCATCCTAGCTAACAAATACAAATAAAATAAAAGACAAAACTTTTTAGCTGCTAACTAAAAAAAAAAAAAAAAAAATTTGGCAAGAAAGGTTTCTGTTATTGCTAATGCTACTGCAGCCCATTTGAAAAGTGCAGTGCATGTGATGTAAATACAGTTCTTTATTACTTCAATATATTTTAAAATAGCAAGAAAACCTAAAAGCAGTGAGTGTCTTCCAGCAGCAGACCCAAACAGAATTCCAAACAAAACCACAGCTAGTAACAGGCAGAAAGGCAAGGCTCAGCAGTTGTAAAATCCACAGGTTTTATTAAAAGTTAGCGCTTTCGCAGTGTTCACCACCGCTTCCTCAGACAAAAAAGTATAGCAAATGAGCTTCTTTTATATTAAATTTTAGTATCAATTTACATAACAATGCTGAATCCTAATTGATCCACAAGACATTTACTTTTAAAGTAACAGCATCTAAAAACAACACATCAAATAGCAACTAACATTTTAATAATGCAAAGATGCAATAACAAAATATAAATAAGTTAACTTATATAGTAACCTTAAACATAAAATATTGCTATAATGTGGCAAAATATCTGTGCATCTACATGCTCAGGTGTATTTAGTGTGCAAATAGATAGGTTAGTAAGTGTACAGGAGTATTACTTGTGAGCACATGTTTGTAGCTGCCTTTTTGGCTCTGGCCATGACTGAAAAGGAGCTTTGGTTCAACTCACTTACACAGTAACTAAATAAATGAGTAAAACTGTAATTTACTGCTTTTACGTATAAGAAACAGCTAGCTTTTCCAACTGGCTATAAACTGCAAATTCAAATGTTTTATGGACATGGGTTATGCATTATCCATCTTCACATAGTAGGATTTCATGAAGACATGACAATTTAAATGTTGATGTTTTTAAAATCTGTATAAAATACTATTGGATATTTTTTCATGTTTGCATTAAGATTTCTTTATTACATACACATATATCTTGTAAATGAAGTTAACCAGCTATAGTATTTTTATGTACTAACTTGTATTCTGCACACATTTTGCACAATTATGAATATTGTCAGCATTTCCTGACCTAGCTCATGGGCTAAGAAGGACCCTCAAACAGTAAAATACTTGGTTAATAAATACATAGGCAGACAGATGGAAAGATAGACAGCTCTATTAAAAATGATGAAAAAATCTAGAAATGTCAACAGGTTTTATGTTGCCTATCACTGTCATATACATTTATATCCTTAACCCCTAGAAGAAAACTTAATATTTCTTCCTGAATGATTTTTAGCACTCTCATAATATGCAGCCATCTTTATCAGCATTTTGAAAAATATTTGTCCCACCACCATATTTTTAATGATTTAGCTAAAGTTTTATTTTTATGCATGTGACATATACATAACACATGGATTTTTGTTTGCGCATGCGCACACGTGTGTGCATGTGTGTGTGTGTGTGTTTGTGTGTGTGTTTGTGTGTCTGTCCATCTGTGTGTGTTTCTGAATTTATATAGATAGATGTAGATGAATACACACATATAATATTTCCTTGAAAGGTAATAAAAGAGGCACTAACATTTTAATGAAAATGGACATCTCATTTGAATTAATGTAATCAGCATGGTATATAGTACTTTAAGATAAGCATCTGCTGTCACGGGCATTATCAGCGCTGTCATTTTATTATTCTCATTTGATTTAATTCAGAAAGTGTGGCAGATCGTATGTTAAGATATGCACTGGCTGCCATGGTTATCATCAGTGCTGTCATTTTATTAATCTCATTTAATTTAATACAGTCAGTGACGTATAGTACTTTAACATATCCATCAGTTGTCATAGGCATTATCAGTGTTGTTATTTTATTAATCTCATTCGATTTAATGCAGTCAGTGTGGCATATAGTACTTTAAGATATACACCAGCTGCCATGGAGATTATCATTGTTATTATTTTATTAATCTCATTTCATTTTCTATATAGTCAATCAGTCAGACAATTGAAAAAAAAATCAGCTGGTTAAAAGGAGCATAAAGTGTCAATTTGCGATAATGAATGAAATCTCCTACCCGTGTGATGGTTAAGCAAAAAAACAATGTAAACCTATGCTAATGATCTGTCCAGGCTGTCTAGTGTAACTACATAATTTTCTGGTAAATCTAGTCACTATTCTCAATGACTTAAGGACTGCATGTTTCCCTGGGACACCTATGCACAGATTAATTAATCTTGCTGTAATTTCTGGTCTCATTTTTTTCATTTCTCATATGTTCCAGTTGTTACAGAGCCTTTAAAGATTAATAATATACCTTTGCTAAGCCTCAGAAATGTAATGTTGGGGTGATTCCCTCCCCGTTACTTGTAACCTCAGTCATACTGTCTTTATATATTTTCCAGCTAGCCACCATTATGGGGCAGAGTGAATCAGCCTGAAATCTCAAAGGATACTGATGCTCTGGAATAGACTCCCTATCCACATAAAACAACATCCCAGTCCATATTCAAGTGCAACTTAGTTATATGGATGTGAAACAGAAAATTTACCCTAGGACTACCCCCTGCACTACTAATAGATGGATGCAGCTCCTAAATGCTTTATCTCATGCATTGGTCCCCTCAAATTATCTGTGGTATGATACCAGTTATTTTCATTAGGGTAATATATAATTATCAACCATGGGATGGGTAAGGCCAATCTATAACTAAATGGGATAGGTTATTTCTAGCACACAAATGAAATTGGCTATGCTTAAAATGGCTGGCAAGGGCAACTAGCTTAGTACTTTTCTATAAACCTATGAAAGTTTTGAGAATGTGCCGCTGCAGTTTGAGATTTCCAAAAGTGGCAATGAACAGTGTTCATCTGACAGATTTAAAGCTGTTAATGCATATATTTTAATGTAATTTTCCTAACCTTCTGTTAAAAAGTAAATAGTAGTAGAGACTTTGCCTTTTTGCAAAACAGAACAACTAAATGAGTCCTCAACAGATTTTCATTTTTGCAGACCTTATTGCATCAAAACAGATTGTTATGAATATATATCAGTATAATAAAGCCAGGGTATAGTTAAACAACGAATGAGTAAGACCTATACTCCCAGTGATAGATGTAAAATTTTCATTAAATTATCCTCTTTTCTCAACATATTGTAAAATAATTAAATGTTACAGTACTGATATCTGTTTAATTTTATTAAGTACATTTGTATCAAGTACCATTTTGCGTGCAAAACTTAATTCCAAAATTAGCTGTCATGAGATTCAGCTTGTTGCCAACCTATTCGATAAGGAAAAACAGATAGTTACATACATGTAACTCAATATGAATTACAGAAGGAAACAATTGTGTGTACATTGTGGGTACTGAGAACAGCAGTTTTGGCTAATGTCAAGGACTGAAGCAATGCTAATTTCATGAACTTTAATCATACCCTAACTCAGGATTGGTATCTACTCTTGGTATGGTATTAGAAACCCAAAACATTTGAAGAAATTAGTAAAATGGCTAACCTGGTTATCAAAAAAGTAAAATAGAAGAATAAAAGGAAAAAGTCAACACTTGCAAAACGGATGGGCATCCTCTTGGTATGAGCCCCACATCCTAAAATTATGGAATAACAGCATTTTGATCATATTCTGTAAACCAAATAAAAACTAGAAGTTCGGGGTGATATATAATTCTTTCAGATCTTTGCTGCAAAAGGTATGCATCCATTTTAGCATGCAGATTCATTAAATAAGATCACGCTGCAATTATCTTTGTAAGACAGGCCAGATAAGAAATCAAAAGTTCTCTGGCTACTAAAATAATCAACTGCTTTCTAAACTTCATAAAATGGAATGATTTTTGACCAGATCATCTGGCTTTTCCTTTGCTATATTGTGGACAATGAGACTTTCTTTTATTCAGTACATTTGGTTTCTGTATGCTGATTTTTAAGGCTGTATTACATTTAATGGGATGATCTTCCACTGTCCCTGCTTACTGGTGTTCTCCTTAGCTTTATTTACTGGTGAGACACTTCAAAAATATTCTTCACAGAAATGTGTGAACCGAAGTTAATTAAAGCAATAATCCATGGTGGGGGTTTACATTATGGTAGAATTTGTTTATGGTTTAGTAAGTGCCCTCTTAAAAAGGAACATTCTGTGTAATAACTTCTCAGGCCAGGACTCAATAAATTTTATCATAATGCACACACCTGTACCTTGGATTACTATATAATTAATAAAATCTAAAATATAAAGAATTGTATATGCAGTATTAAGCACTGTATGAACTGTATATTGCTGAGATATTTTCTTAGAGCAAAACAACAGCAAGGTGTAAAGTGGAGAACATCATTTGACTGTATAAATAAATGAATAGCTTTCTATATTAAAAGGTCTGATGAACAACCTCAAAGCTTGTTGGCCATAATGGAGCCTGATTTACGGGATCCCAGAATTGAACATATACCCATGTAGTTATCCAGTTGCTTCCTGAATATACAGATTGATGGATTAAGTTTAACTTAAAATGAGGAGTTTATTGTATGGATATAGGATCTTTAAGATATGAAGTTGTTATGTTTTATAGTACAGTTGATATTAATTACTATTAAATATGAGTGTTCTCATATACTCAGTCTATCAAAGAGTTATTATGAATAAATGGTTTCAGACAATAAGGGTTCATTTAATGCTTTGTATATCAGGACTAGGTCTTCACTAAGAAAGCAGTAAGACACAGAAAATAGAGGGTTGTTGCTGATTGGCTACAAAAAAGACGAAGTGTTTCTGTTGTCTTCATATAGAAACTTCTGTACCTTCTCCATTTGTTTCAAACAGTATGCAATTAGGTTACAGAACAGGTTGTGATATTCTACCAATTGCCTGATATGAGTTGTGGGTAATTCCATTTGCTTTGTGGGTGGTAATATCCATATGGGTGTCAAATAAAAGGTCATTGTCTTCAAGGACTCCAAGGTATTTTACTGTTTTGTCACCCATTAGTTTTTACCATAAGCAGTATAAAATGCTGGTGGGTACTTAGTTATCACGACCCAGAATGTCGCATGTTAAATACTAATGGTAAGGTAATTTCTATTGCGTTAGTCATGTGCAATGCTAAAAGCTATTTGGAGAGAGGTGGTATCAGCAGCATTGAGCACAATGTTCCAAAATTTGCCTCTGTGGGGGCAGGTCACTGTCACCTTATCTTTGTTAGGTCTTGTTAATGGAGTCTCTGTGTTTGTGTGTGTGTGTGTCTCACTATGGAATCACTTATGACTTGGACATTACCCTGCATTCTGGTTAACCCATGATACCTTAAGAGCATAGTGGTACCTCTTTATGTAGTGTTTGTGCATACAAGTCTAATATGGGGTGTTACATTAAACTGTGGAGGAGTTTAGAGTCTGGCTTATGCCTCAGAGGCCTTTGAGGCTTAGGAAAAGATGTTTTAAGTGCCTCAGCATGAGGGTTTTTTTTGGTGAGAGGTATGCAGATGCAAAGTGGTTAGTGGCACTGATAACCTTACATGCTTTAATGTGTCCATAGACATGAGAGGTTAACCTATGACTTAAGTAGGTAATTGTACTTCTCACCCGTAAACTATACTGGTGGCAGAAGCAAATGGTGGTCAGTGAACATAAAGCACTCTGAACGTTGCCGAAAGGTACCTACTGCTAGCAGTGCAGCAATGTAGGGAGAGAAAGTGGTCCACTGGCTCATGATCACAGAACAGATGAACTAGTGATCGAGAGTTGTACTATATTATGTACCTTAATTCCTGGCAATGGATTTTACGAAATCTAGATAGTAGACTTAATATCTATACGGAGGGCTAACAGTATAAAATGTAAAAGATTACATGTGAGTTTTACTTCCACTTTACTTGTATTTGCAGCTATCTCATTGAAAGTGAAGGTGATTTGCAATGCAGAGGGTGGAAGCTTGATGCTGGTTGCAAAGCACTGTGAAGAGTAGCTGAGTGAAGAGGGTTGGAGAGAGATGGTTCAACAGCTTAGAAGCTAAAGATGAAGTTATGGTACTGTGTATGGGAAAAAATGTAGGCTCCAACTATACTCACAGTACAGTTTCAGGGGCTTATGTATATAGAGTGCACTGTGCCCTTCTGCTATGCAATGTGCAGTTTAGTCAAAAGGAGGGTAATGGCATGCACACCTGCACAATTTAAAGTGGATAAGAAAAACACAGTAGCCCATGCAATAACAAATTTGAAACTATGCCAGCAGCATTTTAGATCTATGAAATCACACTAATGCAACATTCTCTCACAAAATAACTTCAACAGCTAAGCTCTAAAGGCTCCCAAACACTTGTAAAAATATTTTTTCCTGTAGCAGTTTTATTATTAATGGTCAACATTTACATATATACACACACACACACACACACACACACACACACACACACACACACACACACACACACACACACACATATATATATATATATATATATATATATATATATATATATATATATATATATATATGTATACCTAGCATTGTGTCAGTCACGTGCAAGTTTCTATGTGGGGAAAACCAAACATAGTTTGAAGGAATGAATTTATGAGCACTTGCATCAGACTAGGAATATGACTGAAATTAATGCATTATCAAAGCATATTGTGTCTAACCCTGATCACCATTTTAAATTTCTGGTTGCAGAATGGTTAAAAATGAACTCGGTGGGGGGTCCATGGGGTTTGATATTGGAGAAGCAGGATTTAGCATGGCAGTTACGTTTAAATGCCAGCACCTTCTCCGGCTTGATTGAACTAATATCTGTTATATGCTTGCTCAAGTTGAAGGCATACCATAGATGAATTATATTAAATCATGATTTATTTTAAAGAAAAAAATTGTTAGATAATTGTAAATATATATATATATATATATATATATATATATATATATATATATATATATTAGTATGGTTTTAAATAATTGAGTGGAAAGATGTAATTTATTTTGGATTTTAAATGCTGTTGCGTGGATTGACTTTTAACTGAAGAAGTCTTAATAAGTTTTGAGATGAAAGTGCTTATCGTCTATTGAATAAATTCTTAAAATATTACATTGTGTGGTTCCTGGCTACGAAGCAACTGTGTTTCATTTTTTTTATGTCTTCAGGGACAGATAGAATCATATGAAATCACCACTTTCTGAGATGCAGAAAAGGAACACACGTTTTTATAAATTAACAAGTCACATACTAGAGAGAATATGGAACAGGATCTGTATGCAATGAAATAGGTATAAGAAAGGTTAAATTGGGTACTGTGAAAAGTAAAAAATTACCATTGAATTGTTTTGCTACGTTTAGACTCAAAGATGCAACATTACTTACAGAAGCTTGAAAATTACACAAAAAAGAAAAACGTTTTCATGTTTCAACTACCAGTTAATTTTAAGACCTATTTTTGTCTTCTTTGAAGACAAATTATAAGAGTTAATTGAAGATATGGACTTTATTCTAAATGCACACTAAAGTTCTTTGGAGTACCTTCTAGTTTGGTGGTCAAAAGTAACAATTACTATTATAAACAGAGAAAAACCTAGTTAGGCTAAGTAATGGACCATCATATTCATAAACATAGTAATCAATTCATTAACATAACATTACTGCATACATAAACATAAGTGTTCTCGAACTGTACACCATCATATAAAAATGTGCATGGCAGACCACTAACTGGGAATGACACTGGAGAATGAAGACATATTAATTGAAGCAAGCAGTATCTACTGTAGCCATAGGTTGGCCTCCCATTGGACCATATGCCTGGAGCAATAAGGTCTGATACAGGTACATGTATGGTTCCAGGCAATGTTCTGTTGGAACTCCTTGACAGTGCCAGCAGCCATGGGTATGTGGTGCTGGACCACTAACAAAAAATTTCCCATGATTATATTTTCCAGACTGTTCTATTCCTGCTGTAGGTCACTAACACCTACCACCATGTGGTGCCTTTATACCATGATGGCATCGATAAGCTGCTCAGTATCATGATCTATCACACCCACAACTGCCCAAAGATTCCATATGGTGGAATGGTTGTCCTCTAAACAGCTCAAATATTAGAGAACTAGCTAGACAAGACAGTGCAAACCCACATCTACATTCATAAAAAACACTGTTTTTCCCTACTGCGTCCCTTTATGCTATTTGGGCCTGTAAACATATAACTGCAGACAATAATGTACATATACTACCTGTGGGTGGTTACCTACATATATGCATATTATATATTATGGATGGATCTGATCTGCCTAGTGCATCACTGGCTAAGGCATTCAGTAAAGGTGTCACATACAGAATTCATACAGTGCTACTTGAACCACCACAAACACATATATACATACTGTATTACCCATCTGTAAATATGCAATGCTATGAAGGCACCATTTGAATGGGTGTAAGTGAAAACATAACCTTTGTCATAGAAAGTCTCACTCAGAAATTTATGTGAGATTTACTTACATACAGGGAGCTAATGCACAAATAACACACCACTTTATCTAAAGATGTCCTTTGGGAATCCATGATGAGAGCCTGAGTACTGGTGAAGTCCTTATCACCTGTATTCCGCAGAGCTTTGTTTTTGGACCTCATGGCAGGGCTTGCAATAGCATTGGATGAAACAGTGGGAGATTTAGCCAATGTTTAGCAATCAATAAATGCCCTGCTGGGGTTACTGAAAGAAAGGTTGCATGATGCACAGCCATTAAGGGAACTTTGCTATTCCTGCAGCTTCTAGTTATTGCAAATTACTGCAAGCATGGAAAACCAACAGCCATTTCTATAAGAACGAACATGAGAGGACCTTTGATTTTGTGTCACTATATATTACTTTCCTTTACATTATTATGTATAACTAGTCGTATGCTTTCTTAACATGATGTGTTTTTGTAGCTTTTCTGCTTTACCATCCGCTTTCATGGTCCAGTTGAACTTTACTAATAAGCATATGCAAATAAATAAAAAACAAACAGACAAACATAACTGGAAGCACAGAAGACTACCCCGGCAGTTGATGGTTCCTTGAGTCTGCCAGGATTAGCTTTCCTGAAAATAAAAAGTAAGTTAAGGACAACACATAGAACACCAGGGAAATTCTCAACAATTCCAAACCTCCAGGTACACCAAGTAGGCCCGGCTTCACAAGAGCAATGAAACAGAGACCGGTCTTCCCTCCATTTTCAATTAATCATTTTGTTGTGCTGAAAAAACAAGGAACTTAATAGGGCAGGATCAACTGGGAATATGGAGGTTACTACATCAGTCCCTCTCCTGACAGAATTAGAATGATTGAAGAAAACGCTGTCCCGACCTGCTCTTCTTCAGCCTGGTGCAGCACTTACTGTTCCATAGTAATCCACACTATCAGTTTCCTTTTTTGGTTTTATGAAGGGACGGTGGTAGGCAGTCTCTCCCTCTCTCTCTCTTTTTTGCCATCCCACTATATAAATTTGTTCTCTCTCAGCTTGCAACTGAGTATGCAGACATCATGAGAAGTGCAGATTCTTTTTTAATTATCCAGATATATTTTTAATTACTTAGTGATCCTTGCTTCCTTACATTTTATGTCTGGGAAGAGTCACCTCCATATTAATCTTGCAGCAGTTATACCAATGATCAGAAATATGAGAGATATGTGTGTGTGTAATGCTGAGAACTGTCTTTCTTGTTCCATTTATTTGGACATTTTGGATGCCCTATGATCTTGGGAAAGGCAGTTACAAGGTCACTTTAATTTTTGTTTAAAGCACAGGTGATCCAGTTTAATATGAAGCCTTGATAATGGATTTTTAATAGGATGTGAAGGGATGATTCCACACCCTTGTTAAAAGCTACCTCAGTGACAAAATCGAAAAGATTGTTTTGATAATGCTTATTAAGTTTTTATACAGTTAGAAAAAATAATTCTGGTTATAAGACCCATTGAGAGTGCAGAATCCTATAGATAATGGCGAAACTTCTGTAGCATCAAGCATGAAATACACAATAAAGTTAGGCACTTCTACTCGACTTCTACTGCCTACTCTGACCAAAAGATGGTCCAGCTGCAGTTTGAGTTAAGCTTGGCAGCCCACAGTAATTGCTGAGATTGCAGCCAGCTTGCTGAGAAAATGATAACAATGAGAAAGTATTTCTGAATGAATACAACCCTTCTGTGAAGAGGAGCCTGAAAACTTTCCAGTGATTACCCCTGGGTTTACTTCTAAGTTTGACCTGTTGGATATAACAATACACTTGGGTTCGCAGAGATTGAATAAGACTTCTCACAAGGTTGTACAGTTAGAAAAATAATTTTGAATGGATATGCAAGAGGAATTGTGGCAGAAACAAACTAATCTATGCTGATGTCATTAAAAAGAGGTGGGTCCGAATTAGGGAACTAGCCTGGATATGACATCTGCATCACCTAAACTGCTAACAACTGGCTTGACAAAAGTTACCTTGAGCAGGAAATTTGCTCTTTGAAGGATGTCATGAGCAGATGAATTATGACATTTTTGCAGTAAACAGTGTAATGCATAATTTATATGCAAATGTGCATGGAGTCCCTTGACTGAGAAATGCAATATTGCTTCTCCAATTTTCAAGGTTCAGATGCCCTCATCCCATGCAGAACCTAAGGGCACCTAGCATTCACCTCAAGTTAGGAGAAATACTCTAGGCCATAGAATCTCTAACTATGGGCAAGGCCTCTGGATCTCTTGGGATATCCACAGATCTATAAGAAGTTAGTATGTTAGTCTTCAGGAAGCATACATTAGCACAATTTAAAGTGATTTGTAATAATGGAATTTTTCCTTAATCCCCAGGGGTTGCCAGTATTACTTAATTTCTGAAAAATGGCAAGGATTCTACAGTTTCAGGAAGCTACAAAGTGATTCCCACACTCCATACAGAGATGCAGACCTTTGCAAAGATGTTAGTGGGGTCTTTGGAATGAATTTTACACAGAATCAACTTTACTGTGCAAAACATTTTTACTTAGAGGGAGAGCAAAAAGCCTGGACTTAGTCAGATTTTTTCATGTCTGGAAATAATGTAGCAAGAATTTTACTCCATTTGCAGCTATCCTCACAGATAGAAGTGAATGATCTGTTGACAAAGAAACAAAGAATGTCCCCAGTGTAACTCAGATTGGGGGAGGGACTACCAGTTCATTGAATGGCCTCCCTGATCTTAAAGTTAAGAACTGGCTGTTAAAATAGCATTTGAAATCATTCTAAATATCTGGTAAATATTTTCCCACCCAAGGGAAACAGATGGTCAATACACATTTGTGGTTTTGGTAATTAGAAACTGACCATTTCAAGTTTATACAGAATGACAGAGTAGGACATCTCCTGAGGAATTTAACTGGTGGCAGTTTTTTTTCCAATTACAAAATCTTTGGTACGCTACAGAATACCCCTCCCTTCCCCCCGAGTTAGTCACATAGTCCTTTTTTTAGAAACAGCAGGTGTCTTGTACCATCCTCATGGGTGTTATCATGTACATTTTGTTTTCAAGGAAAAAAGTAGTGGAGGGTGAACTGATGGTCAGATGGCTAGAGCTTCTGCAGGCTCTCATTTCAGATAGGTAATTGGAAGTGCCTTACAAGGTATGGTTAATCTTCAGATTTGTACTGGCCCTCTATTAGTTTTACATAACTACATATTTGCCAACAGTATCTCCAAAGGCTGAAGACTCATGGATTTGGACAAGGAATATGGGAAAGTACACACACACACACACACACACACACACACACACACACACACGCACGACGCTTGCAAGACGCACGCCACACACACACACACACACACACACACACACACACACACACACACACACACCCATTACCAGCACATGCTTTGGCTTTGTCCCTTTAGTAAAAAATGTATAGCCCTAAGCATGATCAGCAGCAATATATGAACTCTGAATTCTTAACCCATAGGATCTGGTATACAAAGGATACAATGCTTAAACATGTGTCCTACATGGACTGCCTCAGAACCCTGTCATTTTATTCAGTATCTTTCATACTGCTAAGATGTGACTTGTGTCTGGTTACCACACATCAGCAAGTCAAATGGCATCAGAAATACTTGATCCAGGGATTGAAACCTCTTCTGCAACATTAACAGAATGGTATGGAGGGACAGGTATATCTCAAAGAGGATAAATAAAGTCTACAAAAGCCTGACTTGAGCTAAATCTGGCCTCACAGGCCAAGGACAACCACAATACATTCTTTAGTTATATCCTCAACTTCAAGGGAAATACACAAAAGTGTGTAGATGTTATTGTTAATGGAGCCAACTACACTGAGCCAGAAGATATAGCACACCCTACTGACAGAAAAACTCAGCTCTAACTTTACCAGTATATCACCCCAGTCTTCCCTCAGGAAATACTATTAAATATAACACTCCCATCTCATTGCCACCTCACAGCAAGAGGCTCTCTGGTTCGATCCTCGGCTGGGGTGCCTTCTTTGTGGAGTCTGCATGTTCTCCCTGTGGTCGCGTGGATTTCCTCTGGGTTCTCCGGTTTCCTTCCACATCCTAAAAGTATGCTGTACATGGATTGGACACTCTAAATTGGCCCTAGGCGTGAGTGGGTGCATGTGTGTGCCTTCTGTGGAAGGTTGGGCACCGGGCTGGCAACTTGACACCATAAAACTCCACTGTCAATTATGAGTGGACAGGTGATCTGCTGTGGTGACCCTCTAACCGGGAAAAGCAGAAAGAAGAAGAATATCTCCCAACTATTACTAGAGAACATGTCCTCTACTCTCTATCTAAGGCCAAGAATACTGCATCAGTAGGCCCTGACAGTATCCCATGCTGCCTCCTAAATAGCAAGAAACTTGACCTATCAGGTCATCTGAAATCATTATTTAACCATATCCTCCAAAGAGGCTTTTTGCCTCATACATGGAGAACATCAAACTTCCATCCCTCTTTTCAAAGGTGGGCCATCTACGGACCTTGGAAACTGCAGATCCATAAGTCTCACTAGTCTCATATGCAAAGCCTTGGAAAGAATTATCATGGAAATGATCAATAATGGCATAAGAAATCTTTTGAGAATGGATCTAACCCAGTTTGATTTTGTCAAGAGCATGGCATGCCTACTTAACCTGGTGGAATTCTTTGAGAAGGTCACCAATGCAATTAATGAGGGCAGAATGGTTCACACTGCCTACCCTGACCTGGCCATGGCATTTGACATAATATATCACTTGGGAATTGTTGACAAACAGGAGAAAGCAAGTTAAAATTAGGGAGACTGTCTCTACAAATAGGCCAGTCACCAGTGGGGTCCCTCAGGGACTGGTTCTGGGACTGCTGTGTTTTGGAATCTATTTCTCTGAAGTCAATGCCAATGTCAAGGTCCTCTGGCTGACAAAATTTGCAGATGATTGTGAATTAGGAGTTGTCATTGAATCCCCTACCAACACTAATGTTCTTCAAGAAGAGTTGACACACAAATAACTGATGTGAGAGCCATGGACTAAAATTATATGCCAAGAAATGCATGCTATTATCCTTTTGAAAGCTATCCATCCCTTGTAATTATCATATTGACAACACACCCCTATGAATCTACCCAGTAGTCATGGACTTAGGGACACCAGTAGATAGTACTCAAGTCTTTGATCATAATGTCTCTTTGGTAATGAGGAAATCATTCTATGATGCTCAACTTAGAAGAAAAGGTATGGCATTTGGATCCGAGGAGGTTATTTTTCAACTGTATTTGGCACTCATCAGACCTATCATTGAGTACAATGCCCCCTTTGGTAAGTACCAAGCCAGTTACATCCAACAACTGGAACAACCACAGAGCTTCCTCACTAACAGAATGCTGAGCATAGATACCATGTCCCATACTACTGCCTCAAAGTCCTGTCCCTGTATGTTGTCTCCAACAGGCTGTTGAGGAGATATCTATGCCTGGTATACAAGACATCTTTGGACCCCAGTCTGATGACCTCCTGCATATCTGCAAAACAAGGAGTCCAAAATTACCCATTATAAAGACTTAAACCTTGCCAGTGATATAAATAGAACCAGAAGGAGAGACAAGTATATATCCCAGAGACCACCACTTCTCTGGAACAGGTTCCCTACCCATGTGAAGCAGAGTTACCCCCTAACCCAATTCAAATGTAACTTAGAAAACTAGATAGGGAACTTGAAATTCACTTTTGGCTTGGCACCTATGTCTCTAATGTTAATATTTTAGCTTGTAAATGGTTAATCTCCCAGTCCCCTTCTTACACTAGCAAGGGTACCAGAACTTGTAAGATTTGGGATAAATGTATGGCTTAAAAAGTCCCCGGTAGTCACCATCCTAGTACACAGCTATGAACCTAAGAACATGACACTGGAATCCCTGACACTGGCACCAAGTTTACCCCCTGGAATTAGAGTGGCAGCATTGATTATGTGGTCAGTATGAATGTATACTACATAGCAGTAGCATTGTTTATAAAGATATATAGTCACACCATCTGTAGCAAATATACATATATCTAAATGTATGCCATCCCTGCACTAAGTATAGTTGGTAGACAGCACAGTATGTGAAAACCTCACATTATGAGAGTTAACTCGACCTGTGTCTCAATGACCCTTATATATTGGCCTATATAAGTTATCAATCAATCAGAGAAATGCTGTAAGATGCAATTGTCTGATGTTTGGGATATGCCAT